>NC_084638.1:10531246-10568746 GCF_033978795.1 Nerophis ophidion
TATATATATATATATATATATATATATATATATATATATATATATATATATATATATAACACACACATTTATATACATACATATTTAAACTATATATATATACACACACACAATATATATATATATATATATATACACATATATACATTTATACATATATGTATATACACATTTATACATACATATTTAAACAATATGTATATATATACACACTATGTGTGTGTATATATATAGTGTGTATATGTACATATATATGTATATATACACATATACATATAGATCCATCCATCCATTTTCTACTGCTTTATATATATATATATATATATATATATATATATATATATATATATATATCCATCCATTTCTACCGCTTATTCCCTTTTGGGGTCGCTGGTGCCTGTCTCAGATACAATCGGGCTGAAGGCGGGGTACACCCTGGATATATATATATATATATATATATATATATATATATATATATATACACACAAGAAGGAAACATCAAAGAAAACAAAGGACATAAAAGACATTCCAGATGTCATTGAGTTTGACCCCCATCACCCCCAACGCTCAGTACGCCCATACCTGCCCACGGCCCCACTCATCCAGAGTCCAAGTCCTGTGTCCTTCCGCCACCCAACACACATCTCAGATTGTGGCAGCTGTTTGGTACTTTGGACCAACTCCCACATTTCTTAGACTTTGAAAACTGTCACCACATTGCACTTAAGACTCCATATGCAAACTACCATAAATAAATAAAAAATACGGTCCCAAAATAGTGTTGGCACCGCTCCTAGCCTGCCAATTAAAGTTGACGGTTAGCCATGTGCAGGTGCTACTACCAAAACTAGGTCTCGCCAGCCTGGACTTCCTTGGACCGACTCGGCTCGTTATGAAAAAATCCGCTGCTTTTGAAAGCAAAGGACAAGCTGATGCGACCCACCCTGACCTCGCCTGCGAATAATATATTCCGCAAACCGATAATTGTTTTTGCTCCGGTCCGCCCTCCCGTGGCTTCGGGCTGTGCTCGTGCATACAAAACCCCGAATTATAAAAACACGTCAGTCACAACATTGTCTGGATAATCGGAGTCCGGAGTACTTTACTCATCCCCGAGGGGGACATTAAGATTTTCAGCACAATCCCATTCAAGATCAAACATTACACAGGGAGACAGAACAGGATCGCTGACAACTTCCGACGGCCCCTCACAACAAAGAGGACAAACAGGTAAGTCAAAGCCTTGGAAACCCCGGAGAGGAGGTCCAGACTTAGGCCAAGGGGGAAAAAAACTCATATCCGTAGCACACATGTTGTCATGTCTTTGTGATCACGTTCTGTTTAGTTTTTGACTCCATTAGTTCCTGTTTTTGTGCACCCTGGTTTTAGTTTCTGTGACAGCCATTAGTTTCACTGTGGTGGCCTCTGCGGTTTTCCACACCACCATCTGCTGGGGTGGGGGCGGGGGAGCGTGGCCAGAGACAGGAGCAGACCCAACCAAGCAACCAAAAGCGCCGACTCCACCCTCGGCCGCTCACCAACTCTCGGCCAGTGTCCAGTCCGCATGGATGAGCAAGGATGCCTTTAAGGAGACCGAGGCGTTCGATACACGCTCATTCAGCCAAGACACCGTGAAGCCCGTCCGTCCCGGCGCCTGGCACCAGCTCCGCAGCCCTTTCTCTTCATCCGCATCTCCTCCAGTCTCTCTAAAAAGGACTCTGGTGTGGCACAGACCCAGGACCTGGTCCCAACGGCCAAAAGGCTCCCGGGAGGCAGATTTGGAAGCCCACAAAAAAGCACCCAACCAAACAAAAACATACTGTAATTTCAACGCCATTGACTGCTGGGGTGGGGAAGCATGGCTAGAGATAGGAGCAGACCAAGGGAGCCGACCCCACCCTCGGCCGCCCACCGTCTCTCGGCCAGTGTCAAAACCGCATGTATGAGCGAGGATTAGTCCAAGGAGACCGAGGCGTTCGATACACGCTCATTCAGCCGAGACACCGTGAAGCCCGTCTGTCCCGGCGCCCGACACCAGCTCCGCAGCCCTTTTTTTCTTCATCCGCATCTCCTCCAGTCTCTCTAAAAAGGACTCTGGTGTGGCATACACCCAGGACCTGGTCCCAATGGCCAAAAGGCTCCTGGGAGGCAGATTTGGAAGCCCATAGAAAAGTACCTAACCATACAAAAACATACTATAATTTCAACGCCATTGACTGCTGGGGTGGGGAAGCATGGCCAGAGATAGGAGCAGACCACCCTCGGCCGCCCACCGTCTCTCGGCCAGTGTCAAAACCGTATGGATGAGCGAGGATTAGTCCAAGGAGACCGAGGCGTTCGATACACGCTCATTCAGCCGAGACACTGAGAAGCCCGTCTGTCCCGGCGCCAGCTCCGCAGCCCTGTCTCTTCATCCGCATATCCTCCAGTCTCTCCAAAACAGACTCCAGTGTGGCAGAGACCCGGCAGCTCCCCACGGCCAAAAGGCTCAGAATCGGAATCAGAATCGAGAATTCTTATTATTGCCATTGTTTGAGAACGAGCTCGCAAACTAGGAATTGTTCAGGTGGCGGGAGGTGTGGGTCTGGATGGACCGTAGTCTCCTGCCTGGGGGGGTAAGGGGAGAATAGTTTGTGTCCGGGGTGAGAAGAGTCAGTGCAAGCCGACTCTCATGCCTCCTGGTCTTGGAGGGGATGGGAGCTTGCAGCCAATAACCTCCCGGGAAGGTAGCTCCAGAAACCCACAAAAAAGCACCGCAGAAGTCATGAAAGTCGCACAGTCCCAAAGGGTCCCGGACCAAAAGGCAAAAAAAAAATATATAAAAACAAGAGGGAAATACCAGGAACACAAAAGGATGACAAGAACGTAGAGCTCCTGCCACCATCAAGTTAAAGTTAAAACTCTAAAGCCATTTATCAACAACACCCAGAATTGCCGCCTTCTTGAAAGAAAAAAAGATAAATAGAGCAAAGTTTGTACAACACCGACCACCTGATATTTTGCAAAATGAAGACATTTATTGACAGGGTTCCAACAACGAGCATGTAGTGCCCTGATAATCTTCCTACGGCCGCTCAAGGATCACGCCGAAAATCACCGGCGTGCCCGGAATAGAAATAAAGAGCCCAGGCGAGAGATAGAAATAATGTTCCGCACTCACGTCGCTAAGAGATTTGGAGCGATGGAATCTGCCCTCGGATTGTAATTCAGAGCGTGGCTCCGGTGAGCCGGTATGTACAAAAAAGAACTTTAATCTACATTTAAACTCCCCCTCGGCCCCCCTTTGAAAATAGGTTCTACTTTGAGGGACCGCGCTCGGGCTCTAAAAGCCAGGAGAAAGTTGTGTAGTACCTTAAATAATAAATACCGGGGAGCTGGGTATTTTTAAGTCTTTTTCAAGGTCTCTGCCGTCTGACTGATATAATTGCTCTTTGTTCTTAGGAAAAAGAAAACCACTCAAACATGAAGTGCAGTGTGAACGCTCTATTGGAATTGGTGAATGCCGCTAAGGGCCATTTAAATGTTTTAGCAATGGTTATAGTTTCATAAACGTATCAACTGTTTATTAGCAGCTGCATAATATTTAGCCAATCAACATTATACTATGAAAGTGGGCTCACATTACACCAGTTTTAAAATCTCTGCATTGGCACCCCCGTGTTTTTCAGGATCAAAGTTTCAGGTTCTTCTTATGTCATTGGGCCTTGTTATCTTTCAGATTTGCTTTTACCCCTATGAACCTTACCCGGGCCCTGAAATACTCCGACACTTATCTCCTAAATATTCCAAAATTCTGCAGGAATGTCCACCAGAGTTAAAAAAGACCAGAAGGCGGGCTCACATTACACCAGTTTTAAAATCTCTGCATTGGCTCCCCTGTGGTTTTCAGGATCAAAGTTGCAGGTTCTTCTTATGGCATTGGGCCTTGTTATCTTTCAGATTTGCTTTTACCCCTTGAGATACTCCGACACTTATCTCCAAATTATTCCAAAATTCTGCAGGAATGCCCACCACAGCTGATAAAGACCAGAAGGCGGGCTCACATTACACCAGTTTTTAAATCTCTGCATTGGCTCCACTGTGTGTTTCAAGATCAATATTAATGTTATTCTTATGGTAATTACATGTTTTTTATGGTATTGGGCCTTCTTTTCTTACAGATTTTCTTTTACCCTATGAACCTTCCCCGGGCCCTGAGATCCTCCGGCACTCTTTATGGGGACATTGGGCCCCATTCCGCAAAAAGTTCTTAAATTGTCCTCTTCCTAAGAGTCAATTCAAATTCATGACGAGTTCTTAAACGACCAAATTGCGGAGAAAACACGCTTTTACCCTATGAACCTTATCCGGCCCTGAGATCCTCCGGCAATTATCTCCTAATTATTCCAAAATTCTGCGGGAATGTCCACCACAGCTGACAAAGACCAGAAGGCGGGCTCACATTACACCAGTTTTAAAATCTCTGCATTGGCTCCACCTTGTGTTTCAAGATCGATATTAACGTTATTCTTATGGTAATTACATGTTTTTTATGGTATTGGGCCTTCTTTTCTTTCAGATTTGCTTTTACCCTATGAACCTTCCCCGGGCCCTGAGATCCTCCGGCACTCTTTATGGGGACATTGGGCCCCATTCCACAAAAAGTTCTTAAATTATACTCTCCCTAAGAGTCCATTCAAATTAATGACGAGTTCTTAAACGACCAAATTGCGGAGAAAACACGCTTTTACCCTATGAACCTTATCCGGCCCTGAGATCCTCCGGCAATTATCTCCTAATTATTCCAAAATTCTGCGGGAATGTCCACCACAGCTGACAAAGACCAGAAGGCGGGCTCACATTACACCAGTTTTAAAATCTTTGCATTGGCTCCACCGTGTGTTTCAAGATCAATATTAACATTTTTCTTACGGTAATTACATGTTTTTTTTATGGTATTGGGCCTTCTTTTCTTACAGTTTTTCTTTTACCCTATGAACCTTCCCCGGGCCCTGAGATCCTCCGGCACTCTTTATGGGGACATTGGGCCCCATTCCGCAAAAAGTTCTTAAATTTTCCTATTCCTAAGAGTCCATTCAAATTCATGACGAGTTCTTAAACGACCAAATTGCGGAGAAAACACGCTTTTACCCTATGAACATTTCCAGGCCCTGAGATCCTCCGCCACTTATCTCCTAATTATTCCCAAATGTTGGAAAATGTACACAGTTTAAAACTGAACAAAAATATAAACGCACCATTTCCATTTTCCATGAGTTGAACTCAAAGATCCATAGACTATAGACACAAATACAACAAAAACAGCTGAGAGAGGCTCCAGCCACTTCTGGGACCCCAAACGGGATAAGTGGTAGAAAATAGATAGATGGATGGAGAAAAGACCTATTCCTCTCAAATATTGTTCACAAATCTGTCTAAATCTGTGTTAGTGAGCATTTCTTATTTGCCAAGATAATCCATCCCACCTCTCTGGTGTGGCTTATCAGGATGCTGATTATACGCCATGGTTGTAGCACAGGTGCACCTTAGGCAGCCCAAATAAAAGGCCACTCTAAAATGTGCAGTTTTGTCACACAGCGCAATGCCACAGATGTTGCAAGCTTTGAGGGAGCGTGCAGTCGGCATGCCGACTGCAGGAATGTCCACCAGAACTGACAAAGACCAGAAAGCGGGCTCATATTACACCAGTTTTAAAATCTCTGCATTGGCTCCCTGTGTGTTTCAGGATCAATATTAACATACTTTTTATGGTTTATCAATATTTTTTATGGTATTGGGCCTTCGATTTTACCTTAAAAACCTCCGGCACTTCTCTCCTAATTATTCCAAAATCGGGAAAATGTACACGGTTTAAAACTGAACAAAAATATAAATGCAACACTTTTTTTTTTGGCTTCCATTTTTTATGAGTTGAACTCAAATATCCATATACTTTTTACACAAAAGAGCTGCTGCCCCTGGATTAAATGATCATTTATCTACCAAAAGCAGTCTCCAAAGGCTTTTTCAGAGAAATTGGCAGTACATCCGCCCGGCCTCACAACCACATGTCACGTGTAACCACGTGACATGTGGTTTTTCATGAGTTGAACTCAAAGATCCATATACGTTAAACACAAAAGAGAAGCTGCCCCTGGATTAAATGATCATTTCTCTACCAAAAGCAGTCTCCAAAGGCTTTTTCAGAGAATTTGGCAGTACATCCGACCGGCCTCACAACCACATGTCACATGTGGTTTTTCATGAGTTGAACTCAAAGATCCATATACTTTTTACACTAAAGAGCTGCTGCCCCTGGATTAAATGATCATTTCTCTAACATAAGCAGTCTCCAAAGGCTTTTTCAGAGAATTTGGCAGTACATCCGACCGGCCTCACAACTACATGTCACGTGTAACCACACCAGCCCAGGAACTGCACATCCAGCAGGTGCACCTCCGTGATGGTCTGACAACAGCCACCAAAAATAAGACTTGTAGAAATTATTGTAAACTCAAGACAGCCATGACATTATGTTCCTTACAAGTGTATGTACACTTCAGACCACGACTGCATTCCCTCCCTACAAACACACCCCCACATCTATTGTTCCTCACGTCGGGCCTTCAATCAGATGTAAAGTAGCAGTTGAGTCCTCAAAAACCTCTTCATCCTCCCACGTTGTTGGACTTGAGACTCACCGAGAAATGTCACTCCCCTGATTCCCGGGCGCCAATATGCAATTTATGAGCGTGCGGCGTATGACTGCAAAATATCTGAAATGCTTTCTGGATTGTGTTTATTTTCCTCTTCTTCTTTTTTTTGAACGTGCAAACCGATTCAAAAAAAAAAAAATGCCGCTGCCAAATTGACACTCGGTGAGCCGTGGAAAGAAGATTTAGGGGGAGTAAAGGTAGAGGCGGGGAGGCGGGAGACGGTCCGATTGAACGGCGGGGGGTGGGGGGGTGGGGGGTTGGGGGGTGTGGGGGAGAAATTGGAGACGGAGATGAGGAGAAATGAGGTGAGACAGTGGGGGGCGGAGGGTGTGTTTGTGTAGGTGTTTGGATTAGGTGAATAAAGTATTTGTCACCCTTTAGTGTGGAAAAAGATTGAAACGGGAGAGAAGTGGAGTGGATATAAAACTGTCTAATGCACCTAAAGTGATGCTGTATATTTACTGCTGAGCTCCAGATCTCACTTATTTTGACTTGTTGTTGTTGTCTTTTACCTGGACTTACCCTTTCCTATTTCTCAACCTTGTAACCTCGGTCCTCCTCTCTCCTCCCTTCAGGCACCTCCATCATCCGGGTGACGGCGACAGACGCCGACGACCCGACTTACGGGAACAGTGCCAAGCTGGTGTACACTCTGGTCCAGGGCCAACAGTACTTCTCCGTCGATCCCCAGACAGGTCAGACTGTTTCCGAGCTACCAATCTGCTCACTTTTACCCCAACACACGCAAGGGAAAACATACCGGGTCTATTCAACTACCGGCCATGACGCCATACCAATCAATGTTTATTCATATAGCCCTAAATCACAAGTGACATCCTCGGTTCAGAGCCCACATAAGGGCAAGGAGAAACTCACAACCCAGAGGGGTGAGAGTCCAGTCCACGGTGGGGCGGGCAAGAGACCATCCCAAGAAGAGACGGGTCAGCAGCGCAGAGATGTCCCCAACCTATGCACGATACGAGTGGGTCTAACATAATATTGTGACAGTCCAGTCCTTAGTGGATCTAACATAATAGTGAGAGTCCAGTCCATGGTGGGGCCAGCAGGAAAAGGGTCAGCAGCGCAGAGATGTCCCAAACCCAAGCACGATTCAAGAGGGTCTAACATAATATCGTGAAAGTCCAGTCCATAGTGGCTCTAACATAATAGTAAGAGTCCAGTCCATGGTGGGGCGATCAAGAGACCATCCCGAGTGGAGACGGGTCAGCAGCGCAGAGATGTCCCCAAACCATGCACGATTCCAGTGGACCTAACATAATATTGTGAAAGTCCAGTCCATAGTGCATCTAACATAGTAGTGTGAGAGTCCAGTCCACAGTGGGGCCAGCAGGAGACGGGTCAGGAGCGCAGAGATGTCCCCAACTCATGCACAATTCGAGTGGGTCTAACATAATATCGTGAAAGTCCAGTCCATAGTGACTCTAACAGAACAGTGAGAGTCCAGTTCATGGTGGATCAAACATAATAGTGTGAGAGTCCAGTCTATAGTGGATCTAACATAATAGTGTGAAAGTCCAGTCCATGGTGGGGCCAGCAGGAGACGGTCAGCAGCGCAGAGATGTCCCAAACCCATGCACGATTCGAGAGGGTCTAACATAATATTGTGAAAGTCCAGTCCATAGTGGATCAAACATAATAGTGAGAGTCCAGTCCATGGTGGAACAAACATAATAGTAAGAGTTCAGTCCATGGTGGGGCCAGCAGGAGACGGGTCAGCAGCGCAGAGTTGTCCTCAATCGTTGCACGATTCGAGAGGGTCTAACATAATATCGTGAAAGTCCAGTCCATAGTGGCTCTAACATAATAGTAGGAGTCGAGTCCATGGTGGGGCGAGCAAGAGACCATCCCAAGCGGAGACGGATCAGCAGCGCAGAGATGTCCCTAACCCATGCATGATTCGAGTGGGTCTAACATAATATTGTGAAAGTCCAGTCCATTATGGATCTAACATAATAGTGAGGGTCTAGTCCATGGTGGGGCCAGCAGGAGACGGGTCAGCAGTGCAGAGATGTCCCCAACCTATGCACGATACGAGTGGGTCTAACATAATATTGTGAAAGTTCAGTCCATAGTGGATCTAACAGAATAGTGAGAGTCTAGTCCATGGTGGGGCCAGCAGGAGACGGGTCAGGAGCGCAGAGATGTCCCCAACTCATGCACAATTCGAGTGGGTCTAACATAATGTTGTGAAAGTCCAGTCCATAGTGAATCTAATCATAATAGTGACAGTCCAGTCCATAGTAGATCTAGCATAATAGTGTGAGAGTCCAGTCCATAGTGGATCCAACGTAATAGTGTGAGAGTCCAGTCCATGGTGGGGCCAGCAGGAGACGGGTCAGGAGCGCAGAGATGTCCCCAACCCATGCCAATTCGAGTGGGTCTAACATAATATTGTGAAAGTCCAGTGCATTGTGGATCAAACATAATAGAGTCCAGTCCATGGTGGGGCGAGCAAGAGACCATCCCGAGCAGAGACGGGTGAGCACCGCAGAGATGTCCCCAATCCATGCACGATTTGAGTGGGTCTAACATAATATTGTGAAAGTCCAGTCCATAGTGGATCTAACATAATAGTGAGAGTCCAGTCCATAGTGGATCTAACATAATAGTGTGAGAGTCCAGTCTATGGTGGAGCCAGCAGGAGACGGGTCAGCAGTGCAGAGATGTCCCCAACCTATGCACGATTCGAGTGGGTCTAACATAATATTGTGAAAGTCCAGTCTATAGTGGATCCAACATAATAGTGAGAGTCCAGTCCATAGTGGATCTAACATAATAGTGAGAGTCCAGTCCATAGTGGATCTAATATAATATCGTGAGAGTCCAGTCTATGGTGGGGCCAGCAGGATACGGGTCAAGAGTGCAGAGATGTCACCAACTCATGCACAATTCGAGTGGGTCTAACGTAATGTTGTGAAAGTCCAGTCCATAGTGGGTCTAACATAATGTTGTGAAAGTCCAGTCCATAGTGAATCTAAACATAGTAGTGACAGTCCAGTCCATAGTAGATCTAGCATAATAGTGTGAGAGTCCAGTCCATAGTGGATCTAACATAATAGTGAGAGTCTAGTCCATGGTGGGGCGAGCAAGAGACCATCCCGAGCGGAGACGGGTCAGCAGTGCAGAGATGTCCCCAACCTATGCACGATACGAGTGGGTCTAACATAATATTGTGACAGTCCAGTCCGTAGTGGATCTAACATATTAGTAAGAGTCCAGTCCATGGTGGGGCCATCAGGAGACAGGTAAGCAGCGCAGAGATGTCCCCAACCGATGCACGATGCGAGTGGGTCTAACATAATATTGTGAAAGTCCAGTCCATAGTGGATCTAATCATAATAGTGAGAGTCCAGTCCATGGTGGGGCCAGCAGGAGACGGGTCAGCAGCGCTGAGATGTCTCCAACCCCATGCACGATTCGAGAGGGTCTAACATAACATCGTGAAAGTCCAGTCCATAGTGGCTCTAACATAATAGTAGGAATCCAGTCAATAGTGGATCTAACGTAATAGTGAGAGTCTAGTCCATGGTGGGGCCAGTAGGAGACGGGTCAGCAGCGCAGAGATGTACCAAACCCATGCTAATTCGAGAGGGTCTAACATAATATCGTGAAAGTCCAGTTCATAGTGGATCTAACATAGTAGTGTGAGAGTCCAGTCCATGGTGGGGCCAGCAGGAGACGGGTCAGCAGCGCAGAGATGTCCCCAACCCATGCACGATTCGAATGGATCTAACATAATATTGTGAAAGTCCAGTCCATAGTGACTCTAACATAATAGTAGGAGTCCAGTCCATAGTGGGTCTAACATAATATTGTGAAAGTCCAGTCCATTATGGATCTAACATAATAGTGAGGGTCTAGTCCATGGTACTGCCAGCAGGAGACGGGTCAGCAGCCCAGAAATGTCCCAAACCCAAGCACGATTCGAAAGGGTCTAACATAATATCGTGAAAGTCCAGTCCATAGTGGATCAAACATAATAGTAAGAGTCCAGTCCATAGTGGATCTAACATAATAGTGTGAGAGTCCAGTCTATGGTGGGCCCAGCAGGAGACAGGTCAGGAGCGCAGAGATGTCCCCAACCCATGCATGATTCGAGTGGGTCTAACATAATAGTGTGAGAGTCCAGTCCATAGAGGATCTAACGTAATAGTGAGAGTCCAGTCCATAGTGGATCTAACATAATAGTGTGAGAGTCCAGTCTATGGTGGGCCCAGCAGGAGACGGGTCAGGAGCGCAGAGATGTCCCCAACCCATGCACGATTCGAGTGGGTCTAACATAATATCGTGAAAGTCCAGTCCATAGTGGATCTAACATAATAGTGAGAGTCCAGTCCTAAGTAGATCTAACATAATAGTGAGAGTCCAGTGTATGGTGGGGCCAGCAGGAGACGGGTCAGGAGCGCAGAGATGTCCCCAACCTATGCACGATTTGAGAGGGTCTAACATAATATTGTGAAAGTCCAGTCCATAGTGGATCAAACATAATAGTAAGAGTCCAGTCCATAGTGGATCTAACATAATAGTGTGAGAGTCCAGTCCATGGTGGGGCCAGCAGGAGACGGGTCAGGAGCGCAGAGATGTCCCCAACCTATGCACGATTCGAGTGGGTCTAACAAAATATTGTGAAAGTCCAGTCCATAGTGGATCTAACATAATAGTGTGAGAGTCCAGTCTATGGTGGGGCCAGCAGAAGGACAGGTCAGGAGCGCAGAGATGTCCCCAACCCATGCACGATTCGAGTGGGTCTAACATAATATTGTGAAAGTCCAGTCCATAGTGGACCGAACACGTGAATATAAAAATCTCCTTAAAAACTTCGTAAGTGGGTTGCTGAATGGGGGGGCCATTGTTGATCATTTTTGCTCCACAGTAAGTCTTTGCTGTCGTCCAACATTCTGTTTTTTGTTTACTTTGCAGCCAGTTCAGTTTTAGTTTCGTCCTCCATAGTCTTCCCTAAAGCTTCAATGCCTTTTCTTAGCGACACCCACCTTTTGTTTATTTCTGGCTTAAGCATCAGACACCTTTTTACCTGCACTCTGCCTCCCGCTATTCCCGACATCTACAAAGCAATTAGCCACCAATGTGTATTTCTGGGTTCGCCGTCCTCGTCCGGACAGAACGGCGACACGGCAGCCCGGCTTGATCAAACGCTTATCCAAGCAGAAAGTTGCTTTACTACAAGCGAGTGTCCTTATACAGGTCTGCAGCACCTGGGGGAGGTTAAGTCCAAAACGAGGCACTCCTAACTTGGAGGAGCCGAATAATTTTCTTCTATTCCTTCTTTCTCTGTCTGGGTGTGTGTTGATTCAGGAAGGATATTTTTCACCTGGAAGTGACCGGAAAACAAACCACTTATTCTTCTCTACTTTGATACTTTACATTAGTTTTGGATGATACCACACATTTAGGTATTGTTGCGTTTTAAAACCTGTTCTTCCTTCGGTCCACGCCCCCAGACTGTTTGATGACACATAAGCCGGTTTTAAAACAATCAGAGACAGAGGTTGCTCATTTTTCTATTTTATTACCAAAGATCAATCTAGATAGAACATCTCAAAGCTCGGTCCAAATTGATCTAATCCTAAAATGTCAGTTTCTCCCTCCTCACTCACTCTCTTCTTCTCCTCCCTACTTCGGACAGTTGAGATAACAGATTGTTATGGCTTCATTCCAACATTCCAAATTCAAGGTCTATGAAAAAGGCTCACACTTTAACTGTTCTAAAATCTGACTAGGAAATAAAAAGACAACCAAATCCAACAGTATCGATCCGATACCAAGTAGTTACGGGATCGTACATCAATCATATTTCAAGTCCTCATGTGTACAGGGACGTATTCCCAGAGTTTATAAACATCATATATATATATTTTAATAAAAAAAGATTTTGTGATGCTTAAAAATATCGATGTAATCATAGCAGTATCGACTAGATACTGTACGGTATAGTACCGTGATATTAATGAATCATCTTCGGTACTATACCGCCTCTAAAAAAGTACCTCCGTTGTCATCACATCATGTCTTTGCCGGTTTTATAAGCATACGAGCATGTTCGGCAGTGCAAACACACAGAGTACTCACAAGGAAGAGGTGCTTTAAGACTTTGCAGTGTTTTAGCTACTTCTGAATCACTAATCCTCGCCTCCATGGCGACGAATGAAGTGATTTTATTGCAAGTACCATTATCACTGCAGGACGAGGACTAGCTAAACATGTTTCACTGCACAGCGTAGGAGGATACAATAGCTCAACGGCTTCAATATGTAAACAAACGCCATGGGTGGATCTACACCTGACATCCACTGTAATGATACCAAGCACCGGTGTATTGGCACTTTTCAGTACCGGTATAGTACCGAATATGATTCATTAATATCGCAGTTGTTCTATTTTAATGCCTTGGTTTTTGTTTTGTGTGCTTCACTCACACACGAAGTGACGTATCCCACTTAGTCATCCGTTTCCCTCTCGGTTCCTTCCGGAAGGAAATGTTGTGTTGCCCAAAAACTCCGGGTTACGACCCCCCCCCCCCGCCCCCCGGATGAAGCAAATCAACAAGACGTGTGTCAGCAGTGGTTCCGGGGACCATTACGCCGGAACCGCGTGCGTTCTCTCCGTCTTATGTAAGCCGCTCAAGGTCGGGCGGGGGGGTTGATGCTGACTTTTTCTCCGGTTTTAAATTTTATCGGGACAATTTTTTCTCCGGTTTTCCATTTTATTGGGGAAACTTTTTCTCCGGTTTTCCATTTTATTGGGACAACTTTTTCTCCGGTTTTCCATTTTATTGGGGAAACTTTTTCTCCAGTTTTCAATTTTATTGGGACAACTTTTTCTCCGGTTTTCCATTTTATTGGGACAACTTTTTCTCCGGTTTTCCATTTTATTGGGGAAACTTTTTCTCCAGTTTTCCATTTTATTGGGACAACTTTTTCTCCGGTTTTCCATTTTATTGGGGACAACTTTTTCTCCAGTTTTCAATTTGACTGGGACGACTTTTTCTCCAGTTTTCCATTTTACTGGGACGACTTTTTCTCCGGTTTTCTGTTTTATCGGGACGACTTTTTCTCCAGTTTTCCATTTTATTGGGGAAAACTTTTTCTCCGGTTTTCCATTTTATCGAAACAACCTTTTCTCCGGTTTACAATTTTATTGGGAGAACTTTTTCTCCGGTTTTCCATTTCATTGGGACAACTTATTTCCGGTTTTGCCATTTTATTGGGACAACCTATTCTCCAGTTTTCTATTTTTTGGTGCCAACTTTTTCTCAGATTTTCCATTTTATTGGAACCACGGTTTCTCCGTTTTTTTGTATTTTTGGGGGGCAACTTTTTCTCCGGTTTTCCATTTTATTGGGACAACTTTTTCTCCGGTTTTCCATTTTATTGGGGACAACTTTTTCTACAGTTTTCAATTTGACTGGGACGAGTTTTTCTACAGTTTTCAATTTGACTGAGATGACTTTTTCTCCAGTTTTCCATTTTACTGGGACGACTTTTTCTCCGGTTTTCTGTTTTATTGGGACAACTTTTTCTCCAGTTTTCCATTTTATTGGGGACAACTTTTTCTCCGGTTTTCAATTTTACTGGGACGAATTTTTCTCCAGTTTTCCATTTTATTAGGACAACTTTTTCTCCGGTTTTCTATTTTATCGAAACAACATTTTCTCCGGTTTACAATTTTATTGGGAGAACTTTTTCTCCAGTTTTCCATTTTATTGGGACAACTTTTTATCCGGTTTACCATTTTATTGGGAAAACCTTTTTTGGTTTTCCATTTTATTGGGGAAACTTTTTTTCCGGTTTTCTATTTTATTGGGACAACTTTTTCTCTGGTTTTCCATTTTATTGGGACGACTTTTTGTCTCATTTCCATTTAATTGGGGACGTCTTTTTCTCCAGATTTAACATTTTATTGAGACGACTTTTTCTTCGGTTTAACATTTTATTGGGACAACTTTTTATCCGGTTTTACATTTTATTGGGACAATTTTTTTTCCGGTTTCACATTTTATTGGGACAACTTTTTCTCCGGTTTTCCATTTTATTGGGAATACTTTTTCTCCACTTTTCTATTTCATTAGGACAACTTTTTCTCCTGTTTTCCGTTTTATAGGGACGTTTTTTTCTACGGTTTTCCATTTTATTTGGAATACTTTTTCTCTACTTTACCATTTTATTGGGACAACTTTTTCTCCGGTTTTCCGTTTTATAGGGACGTTTTTTTCTCCGGTTTTCCGTTTTACTGGGATGGCTTTTTCTCCGGTTTTCCTTCCGCCTTTCACCTACGGAGAGGAGTCATGGCCCGGAGGTGAAGACTTTGAAGACGGGGGGCACTGATTGACACATGCATTACATTCATTGTGTTTATCTCCACACGAGGCGGGAGATGTTAGCCAAGGCCTACCGGGACTTTATTTTTTACCCATGTGAGTCACGAACAGCTGATAAGTTGTCGCTCGGCGCTTGTCAATCTTTAGCAGCTGATTTCCGACTTGAGGCAGGGCCAAAGAGCTCGGCGCTACATTTTAATTTGCGTTGGCGAGATTCAACACCCGGTAGATTTGGCGGTGTTTAGCATTCAAGAACATGTCCACCCCGGTCTCACCTCGCCGTCATCAACAGCTGTATTCAAATTGCACGCGCACAATCAGCGTGTGAAAAACGGGAAACGTCGGCGCCGTTATTTTGTTCACGGCAAGTTGGACGGGATGTGAAAGAACTTGAATCATCCAAATTTATATTGCAATTTATGTCTCACACACGTCTCCACTGGGGACGAGCAATGTGGGCATTTTCATTAAACTATTATTTTTAATTAAGGTACTAATGATTGTCTCACGCACACTAGGTGTGGCAAAGTTATTCTCTGCATTTGATCCATCACCCTTGATCACCGCCTGGGAGGTGAGGGGAGCAGTGAGCACCACAGGTGGCCGGTGGTTGTACAGCGATTGGATGGCCCTTGGCAGGGTTCTCCTCACCCCGTACTCCCTCAGCACCACCCACAAGATTTACCTGGGGTCATACGCCTTCTCCAAATCCACAAAACACATGTAGACTGGATGGGTATACGCCCAGGCTTTCTCCAGGATTCCGGCAAGAGTGAAGAACTGGTCTGTTGTTGCAAACAACCATGACCCCAACACAAGATTTTAAATTTTTTTTAAATAATTGAACGTCAAAGTTGACCAATTTCTTGGTTTACCTTCACAACCTTCTACTATCCAGGTGAGCGGCATGATTCATGATCTAGAATAACTTTCACCAATTTAGAGGCGATGCAGCGGCTCAGCATGTCAACATAGCACTCTGTGATCAAGGCAAGGCAAAAAACAATTGACCGTCTGAGTTAGCGCTTATAATAACGATATCTCTATTATTTGGTTAATTGTCGGTTTTTGGATTAGTTTGAGACTTGTGTACTCCCTTTAACTGCAGCTTGTACTCGTCGTGTTTGACGACCTGGGATGCATAGCCAAACAAAAACCACGTGTTCTTGTCTTCCGTAAGGATCGTGAAAGATAGGCAGAATACATTTTTAAAAAACACGCGGTTTGCATTTAAGCGCCAAAAATATAACTAAACTGGCAGTTTTATTAGGAAATTGTTTTTTTTCTGTGATGTTCCCAGTGATGCAAATACTAAAATAAAAGAAAAACGTTGTTGCAAGAACTTGGTTGTGGCTTCAATTCAGCACCCTAAAGTTCCTAAACGTGAAAAGATGAGAAATCACAAAACAACCAGAGGGTTTTTTTGTTTTATGTTTTTTTTCCTCCTTTCATGCTTTAACATAAATGAGAGGAAGGCGGGGGGGTGGAGGGGTTTTCCTGCATCATGCTGTCCTCTGGCAGTGGAACCGCGAGTTCAAGGCCGGTCTGACTCAGCCTTAATGAGAAGCTACAAGCTTATTTAAAAAAAAAAAAGGGTAAATTGGGGAGGAGGAAAAGGAGCCTGCCTACTGAACCTAAAAGTAGAATATGTTTCCACAGGAGAGTCGCCGGAATCTAAACCTCGCCGCCTCTGAGGCTGAAGGAATCGCAAAAAGGTCTTAACTTAGGGCACGGGAGCGTTCTAATGGTTGCTGGTACTGAGAGCTCCTTAAGATTATGGCCAACTATTAAAAGATATTCAGAGAAGGGGAAAAGTTTAATTTTGCTTTTTGACCGGCAAACATTGGAGAATCACAACAACGGTAAAAATTCTGATCATGACAATTTTTAATATATTTTCTGATATTTAATGGAGAAAACAGTTATGTTTAATGTGTGTGTGAGCTCGGGCCCCAGCGAAGCCGGTGGCGTTTCTGGGTGTTGTTGATAAATTGCGGTGGCTTTGCATAGTAGAGTTTTAACCAGAACCTGTGTGTGCCTTTCAGCATTAATGGTGCCTTCACAGATGCGTAAGTTACCCATACACCCCCATACCATCACAGATGCTGGCTTTTCAACTTTGCGCCTAGAACAGTCCGGATGGTTCTTATCTTCTTTGGTCCGGAGGACACAATGTCCAAAGTTTCCCCCCAAAAAATTTGAAATGTGGACTCGTCAGACCACAGAACACTTTTCCACTTTGCATCAGTTCATCTTAGATGAGCTCGGGCCCCAACGAAGCCGGCGGCATTTCTGGGTGTTGTTGATAAATTGCAGTGGCTTTGCATAGTAGAGTTTAAACTTCCACTTACAGATGTAGCGACCAACTATAGTTACTGACTGTGAGTTTTTAATGTGTTCCTGAGCCCATGCGGTGTACTACAGGCAGGCCTGTCTAGTACCCGCACTCTTTCACTATGAAGCATTGTCTTGCTGGAATAAGCAGGGGTGTCCATGATAACGTCGCTTGGATGACAACATATGTTTCTCCAAAACCTGTATGCGCCTTTCAGCATTAATGGTGCCTTCACAGATGTGTAAGTTACCCATACACCCCCATACCATCACAGATGCTGGCTTTTCAACTTTGCGCCTAAAACAGTCCGGATGGTTCTAATCTTCTTTGGTCCGGAAGACACAATGTCCACAGTTTCCCCCCCAAAATTTGAAATGTGGACTCGTCAGACCACAGAACACTTTTCCACTTTGCATCAGTTCATCTTAGATGAGCTCGGGCCCCAACGAAGCCGGCGGCGTTTCTGGGTGTTGTTGATAAATTGCGGTGGCTTTGCATAGTAGAGTTTAAACTTCTACTTACAGATGTGGCGACCAACTGTAGTTACCGACAGTGGGTTTTTAATGTGTTCCTGAGCCCATGCGGTGGACTACAGGCAGGCCTGTCTAGTACCCGCACTCTTTTACTATGAAGCATTGTCTTGCTGAAATAAGCAGGGGCGTCCATGATAACGTCGCTTGGATGGCAACATATGTTGCTCCAAAACCTGTATGCGCCTTTCAGCATTAATGGTGCCTTCACAGATGTGTAAGTGACCCATACACCCCCATACCATCACAGATGCTGGCTTTTCAACTTTGCGCCTAGAACAGTTCGGATGGTTCTTATCTTCTTTGGTCTGGAGGACACAATGTCCACAGTTTTCCCCAAAAAATTTGAAATGTGGACTTGTCAGACCACAGAACACTTTTCCACTTTGCATCAGTTCATCTTAGATGAGCTCGGGCCCCAACGAAGCCAGCTGCATTTCTGGGTGTTGTTGATAAATTGCGGTGGCTTTGCATAGTAGAGTTTTAACTTGCACTTAGAGATGTAGCGACCAACTGTAGTTACTGACAGTGGGTTTTTAATGTGTTCCTGAGCCCATGCGGTGGACTACAGGCAGGCCAGTCTAGTACCCGCACTCTTTTACTATGAAGCATTGTTTTGCTGAAATAAGCAGGGGCGTCCATGATAACGTCGCTTGGATGACAACATATGTTGCTCCAAAACCTGTATGCGCCTTTCAGCATTAATGATGCCTTCACAGATGTGTAAGTTACCCATACACCCCCATACCATCACAGATGCTGGCTTTTCGACTTTGCGCCTGGAACAGTCCCGATGGTTCTTATCTTCTTTGGTCTGGAGGACACAATGTCCACAGTTTCCCCCCAAAAAATTTAAATGTGGACTCGTCAGACCAAAGAACACTTTTCCACTTTGCATCAGTTCATCTTAGATGAGCTCGGGCCCCAACGAAACCGGCGGCATTTCTGGGTGTTGTTGATAAATTGCAGTGGCTTTGCATAGTAGAGTTTAAACTTCCACTTACAGATGTTGCGACCAACTGTAGTGACTGACAGTGTTTTTTTAAACTGTTCCTGAGCCCATGTGGTGGACTACAGGCAGGCCTGTTTAGTACCCGCACTGTTTTACTATGAAGCATTGTCTAGCTGAAATAAGCAGGGGCGTCCATGTAAACGTTGCTTGGATGGCAACATATGTTGCTCCAAAACCTTTCAGCATTAATGGTGCCTTCACAGATTTGTAAGTGACCCATACACCCCCATACCATCACAGATGCTGGCTTGTCAACTTTCCGCCTAGAACAGTCCCGATGGTTCTTATCTTCTTTGGTCCGGAGGACACAATGTCCAAAGTTTCCCCCCAAAAAATTTGAAATGTAGACTCGTCACTTTTCCACTTTGCATAAGATCATCTTAGATGAGCTCGGGCCCCAACGAAGCCGGCGGCGTTTCTGGGTGTTGTTGATAAATGGCTGTGGCTTTGCATATTAGAGTTATAACTTGCACTTACAGATGTTGCGACCAACTGTAGTTACTGACAGTGTTTTTTTAAACTGTTCCTGAGCCCATGTGGTGGACTACAGGCAGGCCTGTCTAGTACCCGCACTCTTTTACTATGAAGCATTGTCTAGCTGAAATAAGCAGGGGCGTCCATGAAAACGTTGCTTGGATGGCAACATATGTTGCTCCAAAACCTTTCAGCATTAATGGTGCCTTCACAGATGTGTAAGTTACCCATACACCCCCATACCATCACAGATGCTGGCTTTTCGACCTTGCGCCTAGAACAGTCCAGATGGTTCTTATCTTCTTTGGTTCGGAGGACACAATGTACACAGTTTCCCCCCAAAAATTTGAAATTTGGACTCTTCAGACCACAGAACACTTTTCCATTTTGCATCAGTTCATCTTAGATGAGCTAGGCCCCCAAGTAAGTCAGCGGCATTTCTGGGTGTTGTTGATAAATTATGGTGGCTTTGCATAGTAGTGTTTTAACTTGCACTTACTGATGTTGCGACCAACTGTAGTGACTGACAGTGTTTTTTTAAACTGTTCCTGAGCCCATGTGGTGGACTACAGGCAGGCCTGTTTAGTACCCGCACTGTTTTACTATGAAGCATTGTCTAGCTGAAATAAGCAGGGGCGGCCATGTAAACGTTGCTTGGATGGCAACATATGTTGCTCCAAAACCTTTCAGCATTAATGGTGCCTTCACAGATTTGTAAGTGACCCATACACCCCCATACCATCACAGATGCTGGCTTGTCAACTTTCCGCCTAGAACAGTCCCGATGGTTCTTATCTTCTTTGGTCCGGAGGACAATGTCCAAAGTTTCCCCCCAAAAAATTTGAAATGTAGACTCGTCACTTTTCCACTTTGCATAAGATCATCTTAGATGAGCTCGGGCCCCAACGAAGCCGGCGGCGTTTCTGGGTGTTGTTGATAAATGGCTGTGGCTTTGCATATTAGAGTTATAACTTGCACTTACAGATGTTGCGACCAACTGTAGTTACTGACAGTGTTTTTTTAAACTGTTCCTGAGCCCATGTGGTGGACTACAGGCAGGCCTGTCTAGTACCCGCACTCTTTTACTATGAAGCATTGTCTAGCTGAAATAAGCAGGGGCGTCCATGAAAACGTTGCTTGGATGGCAACATATGTTGCTCCAAAACCTTTCAGCATTAATGGTGCCTTCACAGATGTGTAAGTTACCCATACACCCCCATACCATCACAGATGCTGGCTTTTCGACCTTGCGCCTAGAACAGTCCAGATGGTTCTTATCTTCTTTGGTTCGGAGGACACAATGTACACAGTTTCCCCCCAAAAATTTGAAATTTGGACTCTTCAGACCACAGAACACTTTTCCATTTTGCATCAGTTCATCTTGGATGAGCTAGGCCCCCAAGTAAGTCAGCGGCATTTCTGGGTGTTGTTGATAAATTATGGTGGCTTTGCATAGTAGAGTTTTAACTTGCACTTACTGATGTAGCGAGCAACTGTAGTTACTGACAGTGAGTTTTTAATGTGTTCCTGAGCCCATGCGGTGTACTACAGGCAGGCCAGTCTAGTACCCGCACTCTTTTACTGTGAAGCATTGTCTTGCTGAAATAAGCAGGGGCGTCCATCATAACGTTGCTTGGATGGCAACATATGTTGCTCCAAAACCTGCATGCGCCTTTCAGCATTAATGGTGCCTTTACAGATGTGTAAGTTACCCATTCCTTGGGCACTAATACACCCCCATACCATCACAGATGCTGGCTTTTCAACTTTGCGCCTAGAACAGTCCGGATGGTTCTTATCTTCTTTGGTCCGGAGGAAACAACGTCCACAGTTTCCCCAAAAAAATTTGAAATGTGGACCCGTCAGACCGCAGAACAGTTTTACACTTTGCATCAGTCCGTCTTAGATGAGCTCGGGCCCCAGCGAAGCTGGCGGCGTTTCTGGGTGTTGTTGATAAATTATGTTCGCTTTTGCATAGTAGAGTTTTAACTTGCACTTACAGATGTAGCGACCAACTGTGGTTACTGACAGTGAGTTTTTAATGTGTTCCTGAGCCCATGCGGTGGACTACAGGCAGGCCTGTCTAGTACCCGCACTCTTTTACTATGAAGCATTGTCTAGCTTAAATAAGCAGGGGCGTCCATGAAAACATCGCTTGGATGGCAAGATATGTTGCTTCAAAACCTTTCAGCATTAATGGTGCCTTCACAGATGCGTAAGTTACCCATACACCCCCATACCATCACAGATGCTGGCTTTTCAACTTTGCGCCTAGAACAGTCCCGATGGTTCTTATCTTCTTTGGTCCGGAGGACACAATGTCCAAAGTTTCCCCCAAAAATTTGAAATGTGGACCCGTCAGACCGCAGAACAGTTTTACACTTTGCATCAGTCCGTCTCAGGTGAGCTCGGCGTTTCTGGATGTTGTTGATAAATAATATTCGCTTTTGCACAGTAGAGTTTTAACTTGCACTTCCAGATGTAGCTACCAACTGTAGCTACTGACAGTGGGTTTATGAAGTGTTCCTGAGCCCATGTGGTGATATCCTTTACACACCGACGTCGCTTTTCGATGCAGTTCCGCCTGAGGGATCCAAGGTCACGGGCATTCTCTAGAGTCTCTCAACCTTTTGATGGTATTACGGACCTTGGATGGCTACCTCAAACATGTGTGTTCTTTGTCCGTGTTCCCCAGGGATCCTGCGCACAGCCGTCCCTGACATGGACAGGGAGACCCAGGATCAGTACCTGGTGGTCCTTCAAGCCAAAGACATGGGAGGCCATTTAGGGGGATTGTCCGGGACCACCACCGTCACAGTCACCCTCTCGGACGTCAACGACAACCCTCCGCGCTTCACCCAGAGTGAGTAACTGAAACCTGGCGTTTTGTCCTATCGATTTTGACGCAACAGTTTGTTTACATGTACGACTTTCTCCGACGCTGCCACAGAAAGACGTGTTTTTGTTTTGTTTTTTGCCACGCCATTCTCTCATTTTGTCCACCAAATGTTTTATACTGTACGGGAATGCACAAAAGGTGAGCTTTGTTGATGTTTTGTGTCGGCGTGCTGATCAGGCATATTTGGTCAGTGCATGACTGCAAGCTAACCGATGCTAACATTCTATTTGGGCTAGCTGTGTGTACATATTGCATCATTATGTCCCCGCGACCCCAA
Organism: Nerophis ophidion; assembly: GCF_033978795.1. Classification (NCBI taxonomy): domain Eukaryota; kingdom Metazoa; phylum Chordata; class Actinopteri; order Syngnathiformes; family Syngnathidae; genus Nerophis; species Nerophis ophidion. The sequence goes on from NC_084638.1 coordinate 10,553,828, forward strand.
AAAAGGGACAAGCGGTAGAAAATGGGTGGATGGATGCCTCGTTTGCAGGTATATTTGAGCTCATTTAATTTTATTTACTTGTGTCTCGTGACACATTGTTTATACTACTAGTTGAATTCTTGATAGTTGTTGGTCTGCCATGTTGTTCCAGACCACAGCAAACGTTAGCCAGCTTGCATGGATTGTGATGAATCCATTAGAAGAAGACAGCCTGCCGTTTCCTTAAACTTTATAGTCATTTTGATAGTAGGCTAATATAGACACTTTCGTCATGTGTTGCCTTCATTATAACACCTATATAAGTCTTTTAAAGTCATTTTGATAGTAGGCTAATAAAGAAACATCAAGTGTTGTCTTCATTATAACACTTTTATAGTGTCTATATTAGCCTACTATCAAAATCACTTTAAAAGGCTTATATAAGTGTTGTAATGAAGGCAACACATGATGTAAGTGTCTATATTGGCCTACTATTAAAAATACTTAAAAAGTCTTACATCATGTGTTGTCTTCATTATAACAATTATATAATACTTTCAATGTCATTTTGATAGTAGGCTAATATAGACACTTACATCAGGTGTTGCCTTCATTATAACACTTATATAAGACTTTTAAAGTCATTTTGATAGTAGGCTAATATAGACACTTACATCATGTGTTGCCTTCATTATAACACTTATATAATACTATTAAAGACATTTTGATAGTAGGCTAATATAGACACTTACATCATGTGTTGCCTTCATTATAACACTTATATAAGACTTTTAAAGTCATTTTGATAGTAGGCTAATATAGACACTTACATCATGTGTTGCCTACATCATAACACTTATATAGGACTTTTAAAGTCATTTTGATAGTAGGCTAATACAGACACTTACATCATGTGTTGCTTTCATTATAACACTTATATATGTCTTTTAAAGTCATTTTGATTGTAGGCTAATATAGACACTTACATCATGTGTTGCCTTCATTATAACACTTATATAAGACGTTTAAAATCATTTTGATAGTAGGCTAATATAGACACTTACATCATGTGTTGTCTTCATTATAACACTTATATAAGACTTTTAAAGTCATTTTGATAGTAGGCTAATATAGACACTTATATAATGTGTTGTCTTCATTATAACACTCATATAAGACTTTTAAAGTAATTTTGATAGTAGGCTAATATAGACACTTTCATCATGTGTTGCCTTCATTATAACACTTATATAAGACTTTTAAAGGCAGTTTGATAGTAGGCTAATATAGACACTTACACTATGTGTTGTCTTCATTATAACACCTATATAAGCTTTTTAAAGACAGTTTGATAGTAGGCTAACATAGTCAATATAGACACTTATATGGGAGTTATGATGAATGCAACACATGATGTAAGTGTCTATATTAGCCTACTATCAAAATGACTTTAAAAGGCTTATATAAGTGTTATAATGAAGGGAACACATGATATAAGACTTTTAAAGACATTTTGATAGTAGGGTAATATAGACACTTACATGTTGTGTTGTCTTCATTTTAACACTTATATAAGACTTTTAAAGACGTTTTGATAGTAGGCTAATATAACCAATAGACACTTACATCATGTGTTGCCTTTATTACAACACTTAAATAAGGCTTATAAAGTCATTTGGATAGTAGGCTGTTATAGACACTTACATCATGTGTTGTCTTCATTAGAACCCTTTTATAGTGTCTATATTAGCCTACTATCAAAATGACTTTAAAAGCCTTATATAAGTGTTAGAATGAAGGCAACGCATGATGTAAGTGTCTATATTAAGCAATTATCAAAATGACTCTAAAAGTCTTATGTAAGTGTTGTAGTGAAGGCAACCCATGATGTAAGTGTCTATATTGACTATCTCAGCCTACAATCAAAATGACTTTAAAAGTCTTTTATCAGTTTTATAATGTAAATGTTTGTGTTAGCTAAATTAGCCTACTATTACAATGACTTTATAAGTGTTATAATGAAGACAACACATGATGTAAGTGTCTATATTGGCCTACTATCAAAATTACTTAAAAAGTCTTACATCATCTAAGACATTTAAAATCATTTTGATAGTAGGCTAATATAGACACTTACATCATGTCTTGCCTTCATTATAACACTTATATAAGACTTTTAAAGTCAGTTTGATAGTAGGCTAATATAGACACTTACATAATGTGTTGCCTTCTTATAACACTTATATAGGACTTTTAAAGTCATTTTGATAGTAGGCTAATATAGACACTTACATCATGAGTTGCTTTCATTGTAACACTTATATAAGACGTTTGAAGTCATTTTGATAGTAAGCTAATATAGACACTTGCATCATGTGTTGCCTTCATTATAACACTTATATAGGACTTTTAAAGTCATTTTGATAGTAGGCTAATATAAACACTTACATAATGTGTTGCCTTCTTATAACACTTATATAAGACTTTTAAAGTCAGTTTGATAGTAGGCTAATATAGAAGTTTACATAATGTGTTGCCTTCTTATAACACTTATATAGGACTTTTAAAGTCATTTTGATAGTAGGCTAATATAGACACATCATGAGTTGCTTTCATTGTAACACTTATATATGCCTTCATTATAACACGTATATAAGACTTTTAAAGTCATTTTGATAGTAGGCTAATATAGACACTTACATCATGTGTTGCCTTCATTATAACACTTATATAAGACTTTTAAATTCATTTTGATAGTAGACTAATATAGACACTTACATCATGTGTTGCCTTCATCATAACACTTATATAGGACTTTTAAAGTCATTTTGATAGTAGGCTAATACAGACACTTACATCATGTGTTGCCTTCATTATAACACTTATATAAGTCTTTTAAAGTCATTTTGATAGTAGGCTAATATAGACACTTACATCATGTGTTGTCTTCATTATAACACTTATATAAGACTTTTAAAGTCATTTTGATAGTAGGCTAATATAGACACTTATATAATGTGTTGTCTTCATTATAACACTCATATAAGACTTTTAAAGTAATTTTGATAGTAGGCTAATATAGACACTTTCATCATGTATTGCCTTCATTATAACACTTATATAAGACTTTTAAAGGCAGTTTGATAGTAGGCTAATATAGACACTTACACTATGTGTTGTCTTCATTATAACACCTATATAAGCTTTTTAAAGACAGTTTGATAGTAGGCTAACATAGTCAATATAGACACTTATATGGGAGTTATGATGAATGCAACACATGATGTGTCTATATTAGCCTAATATCAAAATGACTTTAAAAGGCTTATATAAGTGTTATAATGAAGGGAACACATGATATAAGACTTTTAAAGACATTTTGATAGTAGGGTAATATAGACACTTACATGATGTGTTGTCTTCATTTTAACACTTATATAAGACTTTTAAAGACGTTTTGATAGTAGGCTAATATAACCAATAGACACTTACATCATGTGTTGCCTTTATTACAACACTTAAATAAGGCTTATAAAGTCATTTGGATAGTAGGCTGTTATAGACACTTACATCATGTGTTGTCTTCATTAGAACCCTTTTATAGTGTCTATATTAGCCTACTATCAAAATGACTTTAAAAGCCTTATATAAGTGTTAGAATGAAGGCAACGCATGATGTAAGTGTCTATATTAAGCAATTATCAAAATGACTCTAAAAGTCTTATGTAAGTGTTGTAGTGAAGGCAACCCATGATGTGTCTATATTGACTATCTCAGCCTACAATCAAAATGACTTTAAAAGTCTTTTATCAGTTTTATAATGTAAATGTTTGTTTTAGCTGAATTAGCCTACTATTACAATGACTTTATAAGTGTTATAATGAAGACAACACATGATGTAAGTGTCTATATTGGCCTACTATCAAAATTACTTAAAAAGTCTTACATCATGTGTTGTCTTCATTATAACACTTATCTAAGACATTTAAAATCATTTTGATAGTAGGCTAATATAGACACTTACATCATGTGTTGCCTTCATCATAACACTTATATAAGACTTTTAAAGTCATTTTGATAGTAGGCTCATATAGACACTTACATCATGTGTTGCCTTCATTATAACACTTATATAAGACTTTTGAAGTCATTTTGATAGTAGGCTAATATAGACACATCATGTGTTGTCTTCATTATAACACTTATATTAGACTTTTAAAGTCATTTTGATAGTAGGCTAATATAGACACTTACATAATGTGTTGCTCTTATTATAACACTTACATAATACTTTTAAAGTCATTTTGATAGTAGGCTAATATAGACACTTACATCATGTGTTGCCTTCATCATAACACTTATATAAGACTTTTAAAGTCATTTTGATAGTAGGCTAATATAGACACTTCCATCATGTGTTGCCTTCATTATAACACTTATATAAGACTTTTAAAGTCATTTTGATAGTAGGCTAATATAGACACTTACATCATGTGTTGCCTTCATTATAACACTTATATAAGACTTTTAAATTCATTTTGATAGTAGACTAATATAGACACTTACATCATGTGTTGCCTTCATCATAACACTTATATAGGACTTTTAAAGTCATTTTGATAGTAGGCTAATACAGACACTTACATCATGTGTTGCCTTCATTATAACACTTATATAAGTCTTTTAAAGTCATTTTGATAGTAGGCTAATATAGACACTTACATCATGTGTTGCCTACATTATAACACTCATATAAGTCTTTTAAAGTCATTTTGATAGTAGGCTAATATAGACACTTACATCATGTGTTGCCTTCATTATAACACTTATATAAGACTTTTAAAGTCATTTTGATAGTAGGCTAATATAAACACTTACATCATGTGTTGCCTTCATCATAACACTTATATAAGACTTTTAAAGTCATTTTGATAGTAGGCTAATATAGACACTTCCATCATGTGTTGCCTTCATTATAACACTTATATAAGACTTTTAAAGTCATTTTGATAGTAGGCTAATATAGACACTTACATCATGTGTTGCCTTCATTATAACACTTATATAAGACTTTTAAATTCATTTTGATAGTAGACTAATATAGACACTTACATCATGTGTTGCCTTCATCATAACACTTATAAAGGACTTTTAAAGTCATTTTGATAGTAGGCTAATACAGACACTTACATCATGTGTTGCCTTCATTATAACACTTATATAAGTCTTTTAAAGTCATTTTGATAGTAGGCTAATATAGACACTTACATCATGTGTTGTCTTCATTATAACACTTATATAAGACTTTTAAAGTCATTTTGATAGTAGGCTAATATAGACACTTATATAATGTGTTGTCTTCATTATAACACTCATATAAGACTTTTAAAGTAATTTTGATAGTAGGCTAATATAGACACTTTCATCATGTATTGCCTTCATTATAACACTTATATAAGACTTTTAAAGGCAGTTTGATAGTAGGCTAATATAGACACTTACACTATGTGTTGTCTTCATTATAACACCTATATAAGCTTTTTAAAGACAGTTTGATAGTAGGCTAACATAGTCAATATAGACACTTATATGGGAGTTATGATGAATGCAGCACATGATGTAAGTGTCTATATTAGCCTACTATCAAAATGACTTTAAAAGGCTTATATAAGTGTTATAATGAAGGGAACACATGATATAAGACTTTTAAAGACATTTTGATAGTAGGGTAATATAGACACTTACATGATGTGTTGTCTTCATTTTAACACTTATATAAGACTTTTAAAGACGTTTTGATAGTAGGCTAATATAACCAATAGACACTTACATCATGTGTTGCCTTTATTACAACACTTAAATAAGGCTTATAAAGTCATTTGGATAGTAGGCTGTTATAGACACTTACATCATGTGTTGTCTTCATTAGAACCCTTTTATAGTGTCTATATTAGCCTACTATCAAAATGACTTTAAAAGCCTTTTATAAGTGTTAGAATGAAGGCAACGCATGATGTAAGTGTCTATATTAAGCAATTAGCAAAATGACTCTAAAAGTCTTATGTAAGTGTTGTAGTGAAGGCAACCCATGATGTAAGTGTCTATATTGACTATCTCAGCCTACAATCAAAATTACTTTAAAAGTCTTTTATCAGTTTTATAATGCAAATGTTTGTTTTAGCTGAATTAGCCTACTATTACAATGACTTTATAAGTGTTATAATGAAGACAACACATGATGTAAGTGTCTATATTGGCCTACTATCAAAATTACTTAAAAAGTCTTACATCATGTGTTGTCTTCATTATAACACTTATCTAAGACATTTAAAATCATTTTGATAGTAGGCTAATATAGACACTTACATCATGTGTTGCCTTCATCATAACACTTATATAAGACTTTTAAAGTCATTTTGATAGTAGGCTCATATAGACACTTACATCATGTGTTGCCTTCATTATAACACTTATATAAGACTTTTTAAGTCATTTTGATAGTAGGCTAATATAGACACATCATGTGTTGTCTTCAGTATAACACTTATATTAGACTTTTAAAGTCATTTTGATAGTAGGCTAATATAGACACTTACATAATGTGTTGCTCTTATTATAACACTTACATAATACTTTTAAAGTCATTTTGATAGTAGGCTAATATAGACACTTACATCATGTGTTGCCTTCATCATAACACTTATATAAGACTTTTAAAGTCATTTTGATAGTAGGCTAATATAGACACTTCCATCATGTGTTGCCTTCATTATAACACTTATATAAGACTTTTAAAGTCATTTTGATAGTAGGCTAATATAGACACTTACATCATGTGTTGCCTTCATTATAACACTTATATAAGACTTTTAAATTCATTTTGATAGTAGACTAATATAGACACTTACATCATGTGTTGCCTTCATCATAACACTTATATAGGACTTTTAAAGTCATTTTGATAGTAGGCTAATACAGACACTTACATCATGTGTTGCCTTCATTATAACACTTATATAAGTCTTTTAAAGTCATTTTGATAGTAGGCTAATATAGACACTTACATCATGTGTTGCCTACATTATAACACTCATATAAGTCTTTTAAAGTCATTTTGATAGTAGGCTAATATAGACACTTACATCATGTGTTGCCTTCATTATAACACTTATATAAGACTTTTAAAGTCATTTTGATAGTAGGCTAATATAGACACTTACATCATGTGTTGCCTTCATTATAACACTTATATAAGACTTTTAAATTCATTTTGATAGTAGACTAATATAGACACTTACATCATGTGTTGCCTTCATCATAACACTTATATAGGACTTTTAAAGTCATTTTGATAGTAGGCTAATATAAACACTTACATCATGTGTTGCCTTCATCATAACACTTATATAACAATTTTAAAGTCATTTTGATAGTAGGCTAATATAGACACTTTCCCCGTGCGTTGCCTTCATTATAACACTTATATAAGACTTTTTAAGTCATTTTGATAGTAGGCTAATATAGACACTTTCATCGTGCGTTGCCTTCATTATAACACTTATATAAGACTTTTTAAGTCATTTTGATGGTAGGCTAATATAGACACTTTCATCGTGCGTTGCCTTCATTATAATACTTATATAAGACTTTTTAAGTCATTTTGATGGTCGGCTAATATAGACACTTTCCCCGTGTGTTGCCTTCATTATAACACTTATATAAGACTTTTTAAGTCATTTTGATAGTAGGCTAATATAGACACTTACATCGTGCGTTGCCTTCATTATAACACTTATATAAGACTTTTTAAGTAATTTTGATAGTAGGCTAATATAGACACTTTCATCGTGCGTTGCCTTCATTATAACACTTATATAAGACTTTTTAAGTCATTTTGATGGTAGGCTAATATAGACACTTTCATCGTGCGTTGCCTTCATTATAATACTTATATAAGACTTTTTAAGTGATTTTGATAGTAGGCTAATATAGACACTTACATCATGTGTTGCCTTCATTATAACACTTATATAAGACTTTTAAAGTCATTTTGATAGTAGGCTAATATAGACACTTACATGATGTGTTGCCTTCATTATAACACGTATATAAGACTTTTAAAGTCATTTTGATAGTAGGCTAAAATAGACACTTACATCATGTGTTGCCTTCATCATAACACTTATATAACACTTTTAAAGTCATTTTGATAGTAGGCTAATATAGACACTTACATCATGTGTTGCCTACATTATAACACTTATATAAGTCTTTTAAAGTCATTTTGATGGTAGGCTAATATAGACACTTACATCATGTGTTGCCTTCATTATAACACTTATATAAGACTTTTAAAGTCATTTTGATAGTAGGCTAATATAAACACTTACATCATGTGTTGCCTTCATCATAACACTTATATAACACTTTTAAAGTCATTTTGATAGTAGGCTAATATAGACACTTTCCCCGTGCGTTGCCTTCATTATAACACTTATATAAGACTTTTTAAGTAATTTTGATAGTAGGCTAATATAGACACTTACATCGTGCGTTGCCTTCATTATAACACTTATATAAGACTTTTTAAGTAATTTTGATAGTAGGCTAATATAGACACTTTCATCGTGCGTTGCCTTCATTATAACACTTATATAAGACTTTTTAAGTCATTTTGATAGTAGGCTAATATAGACACTTGCATCATGTGTTGCCTTCATTATAACACTAGTCTTTTAAAGTCACTTTGATAGTAGGCTAATATAGACACTTACATGATGTGTTGCCTTCATTATAACACTTATATAAGACTTTTAAAGTCATTTTGATAGTAGGCTAATATAGACACTTACATAATGTGTTGCCTTCATTTATATGACGTTTTACTTTTTGAGGCTCCAGACAATTTTTCTTTTTTTTTTTAAATATATTTTTGGCCAAGAGTGACTCTTTCAACATGTCAGCACAGCGAATTATTTTTATTTTTTTATTTTTTCCACCATTTCAACATGTCTTTGATCCCATCTAATCAGGTCCGACTTAGCCGCCCACGTGGGGGGGGGGCGGGGGGGCGTGGTATACAGGGGGGGTTTATACCATACGACAACACATGTCACCATTTCCACTTCGCCAGGTGGACTCAAAGATCGGCCCGCCGTATCTTTGAAAATGGGCCGCGGTATCATTTAGAAATTGGGATTATCCGACATGATTGACCTAGTTGGAGGAGACGGGCGAGGCTGCGGTTAAAACCCAGAAGGAGGCTTATGTGCCGGTTAGTCAGTTCTCTTCCAAGACCCATGGCGGCACTTTTGAAGGAATCCGAAATGTTTCCTGTCACCATTGATTTGTCACAACCGCCGCTGAAGTCGGCAGCCAGTATCGACATCAAAACTCACTTTGGCTACGTTCACACTAGGGTAACCGGTACTTGTATAGCACCGTGATACTAATAAGTCCTATTCGGTACTACACCGGCCCTAAAAAAGTGATTTTTTTTTTCATGATATTGCTGGTTTTACCAGCAGAGGAGCGCATTCGGCAGTGCACGCGCACCGAGTACTGACAGAAAAAGGGAGAACGGACGCATTTCGGCGTAAAAACTAACGATAAATGTGAAGTTATAACAATGAAAGTGCTAAATCACTAACCTTCACCTCCATGGCGACAAATAAAGTAAGATTCTTACAAGTCAATCAATCAATCAATGTTTACTTATATAGCCCTAAATCATTAGTGTCTAAAAGGGCTGCACAAACCACCACGACATCCTCGGTAGGCCCACATAAGGGCAAGGAAAACTCACACCCAGTGGGACATTGGTGACAATAATGACCCAGTGGGACGTCGGTGACAATGATGACTATGAGAACCTTAGAGAGGAGGAAAGCAATGGATGTTGAGCAGATCTAACAGGATACTGTGAAAGTTCAATCCACAATGGATCCAACACAGTCGCGAGAGTCCAGTCCAAAGAGGATCCAAGACACAGCAGCGAGAGTCCCGTTCACAGCGGAGCCAGCAGGAAACCATCCCAAGCGTAGGCGGACCAGCAGCGCAGAGATGTCCCCAGCCGATACACAGGCGAGCAGTACATGGCCACCGGATCGGACCGGACCCCCTCCACAGGGGAGAGTGGGACATAGAAGAAAAAGAAAAGAAACGGCAGATCAACTGGTCTAAAAAGGGAGTCTATTTAAAGGCTAGAGTATACAAATGAGTTTTAAGGTGAGACTTAAATGCTTCTACTGAGGTGGCATCTCAAACTGTTACCGGGAGGGCATTCCAGAGTACTGGAGCCCGAACGGAAAATGCTCTATAGCCCGCAGACTTTTTTTGGGCTTTGGGAATCACTAATAAGCCGGAGTCCTTTGAACGCAGATTTCTTGCCGGGACATATGGTACAATACAATCGGCAAGATAAGATGGAGCTAGACCGTGTAGTATTTTATACGTAAGTAGTAAAACCTTAAAGTCACATCTTAAGTGCACAGGAAGCCAGTGCAGGTGAGCCAGTACAGGCGTAATGTGATCAAACTTTTTTGTTCTTGTCAAAAGTCTAGCAGCCGCATTTTGTACCAACTGTAATCTTTTAATGCTAGACATGGGGAGACCCGAAAATAATACGTTACAGTAGTCGAGGCGAGACGTAACAAACGCATGGATAATGATCTCAGCGTCTTTAGTGGACAGAATGGAGCGAATTTTAGCGATATTACGGAGATGAAAGAAGGCCGTTTTAGTAACGCTTTTAATGTGTGCCTCAAAGGAGAGAGTTGGGTCGAAGATAATACCCAGATTCTTTACCGTGTCGCCTTGTTTAATTGTTTGGTTGTCAAATGTTAGAGTTGTATTATTAAATAGAGTTCGGTGTCTAGCAGGACCGATAATCAGCATTTCCGTTTTTTTGGCGTTGAGTTGCAAAAAGTTAGCGGACATCCATTGTTTAATTTCATTAAGACACGCCTCCAGCTGACTACAATCCGGCGTGTTGGTCAGCTTTAGGGGCATGTAGAGTTGGGTGTCATCAGCATAACAGTGAAAGCTAACACCGTATTTGCGTATGATGTCACCTAGCGGCAGCATGTAGATGCTGAAGAGTGCAGGGCCAAGGACCGAACCCTGGGGAACTCCACACGTTACCTTAACGTAGTCCGAGGTCACATTGTTATGGGAGACACACTGCATCCTATCAGTAAGATAAGAGTTAAACCAAGACAGGGCTAAGTCTGACATACCAATTCGTGTTTTGATACGTTCTAATAAAATATTATGATCGACGGTATCGAAAGCAGCGCTAAGATCGAGGAGCAGCAACATAGATGACGCATCAGAATCCATCGTTAGCAATAGATCATTAGTCATTTTTGCGAGGGCTGTCTCCGTGGAGTGATTTGCCCTGAAACCGGATTGAAAGGTTTCACATAGATTGTTAGACGCTAAGTGTTCATTTAACTGCTCCGCAACAATTTTTTCAAGTACCGTTATCACTGGAGGACGGGGAATAGCGAAACATGCTTCACTACACGCCGTAGGAGGATACAATAGTTTACAATTAGTAAACAAATGCCATCTGACGTCCACTGTAATGATACAGAGTACAGGAGCGTATATAGTCGATACGACTATGATTACACTGATATTTTTTAGCACCACAAAATATTTTTTTCATTTTTTTTTAATTTATATTATGTTTATAAACTCAGGAAATACGTCCCTGGACACATGACGACTTGGATTATAATCAATGTATGATCTTGTAACGACTTGGTATCGAATCGATACCTAAATGTGTGGTATCATCACAAGCTAATGTAAAGTATCCAAACACGAGTGATTAATAAATTTTAACAGAAGTGGAGATAGAACATATTAAAAAAATAAATTAAGCAAATATTTACAGTGAATAAACAAGTAGATTCTTTTTTTTTTTTTTTTTTTTTTTTACAGATTGTCCCTTTGTTAAAATGCATTGCTAAAATAAAGCCAATAATGACATTTTTTGTGGTCGCTTTTATTTAGAGAAGTATCAAAATACATTTTGGTAGGAGTACCAAAATATTGGCGTCGGGACAACACCAATTGATACGCTTTTGTACTTGGTATCATTACAGTAGATGTCAGGTGTAGATCCACACATAGCATTTGTTTAAATTGCAGTGGATACTGATATGATTGCATTGATATGTTTTAAACATCACTAAATCTTTTTGTTTCTTTAAGTGTATATTATGTTTATAAACTCAAAAAATACGTCCCTGGACACAAGTATGATCCTGTAACTACTTGGTATCGGATCGATACCTAAATGTGTGGTATCATCCCAAACTAATGTAAAGTATCGGAACGAGGAGAATAAGTGATTATTACATTTTAACAGAAGTGTAGATAAAACATGTTAAAGAAGAAAATAAGCAAATATTAACAGTAAACGAACAAGTAGATTAATAATAATTTTTTTACAGTTTGTCCTTTATAATGTTGACAAAATAATAGGTCGATAAATTACATAATATGTTACAAATCAGACTAATTAGGAGTCTTTGTTTGTTTACTTACTACTAAAAGACAAGTTTTCTAGTATGTTAATTATTTTGTTTAAGAACTAAATTACAATAATAAACATATGTTTTATGTACCCTAAAATTTTGGGTTCAAATAAAGCCAATGATGAAATTTTTTGCGGTACCCTTTATTTAGAAAACTATCGAAAAACCTTAGGCTTAGGCTAGCCAAATTAGAAAAATAAGCATAAAAAGGAACTCGTATATAAAAATACATGTAGATACCAAATCATGTTATGTTAAAATAACTCAACTAAATTAATCCTGACTGTTTCTTAACTAAACTATCAATTATAGTAGAGCTTCACCGCTTTAGTCATAATTTTTGCGCTTAGGTAACTTAAAATCCGGTCTTCTTCTACTTGTTTGATATTGTCGTTACTGCCACAAGTGGTGGGAAGGTGTAATACATCTGGGTACCATTTTTTGGCGGCCTTAACAATGGGCCCTATGGTTAAGAAACGTGTGTGGTGTTGCTGCCTTATTTGTCACTTCTCCAAGATGATCATCAGAACCTGCCCGTGTATTTTAATTGGTAGCTTTGGCACTTTTTGGCCCTATGGTAAAAAAACAGACATAAATCAACACAATCATTTAGTACAGGGGTCACCAACGCGGTGCCCGTAAGGACCAGACGAGTGGCCTGCTGGCCTGTTCTAAAAATAGCTCAAATAGCGGCACTTACCAGTGAGCTGCCTCTATTTTTTAAATTGTATTTATTTACTAGCAAGCTGGTCTCGCTTTGCTTGAAATGTTTAATTCTAAGAGGGACAAAACTCAAATAGAATTTGAAAATCCAAGAAAATATTTTAAAGACTTGGTCTTCACTTGTTTAAATAAATTCATTTATTATTTTACTTTGCTTCTTATAACTTTCAGAAAAACAATTTTAGAGAAAAAATACAACCTTAAAAATGATTTTAGGATTTTTAAAAACATTCCTTTTTACCTTATAAATTGGTTCCTCTTTTTTCCTGACAGTTTAAATCAATGTTCAATTAAATTCAATTTTTTTATTGTAAAGAATAATAAATACATTTTAATTTAATTCTCCATTTAAGCTTCTGTTTTTTCGATGAAGAATATTTGTGAAATATTTCTTTAAAATGATAAAAATAAAAAAATATATATTCTGGCAAATCTACAAAAATCCGTAGAATCAAATTTAAATCTTCTTTCAAAGTATTTTGAATTTATTTTTAAAAAAAAATGTCTGTAAAATCTAGAAGAAATAATGATTTGTCTTTGTTAGAAATATAGCTTGGTCCAATTTGTTATATATTCTAAAAAAAAAGTGCAGATTGGTTTTTAACCTATTTAAAACATGTCATCAAAATTCTAAAAAATTAATCTTAATCAGGAAAAATTACTAATGATGCTCCATAAATTCTTTTATTAATTTTTTCAAAAAGATTCGAATTAGCTAGTTTTTCTCTTCATTTTTTGGGGTTGAATTTTGAATTTTAAAGAGTCGGAATTGAAGATAAACTATGTTTCAAAATTGTATTTACATTTTTTTCCTGTTTTCTCCTCTCTTAAACCGTTCAATTAAGTGTTTTTTCATCATTTATTCTCTACAAAAAAACTTCCGTAAAAGGAAAAAAAATGTGCGACATAATGAGAGACAGAAATACAATTTATTTATATGTATAGATTTATTTATTAAAAGTAAATTGAGCAAATTGGCCATTTCTAGCAATTTATTTAAGTGTGTATCAAACTGGTAGCCCTTCACATTAATCAGTACCCAAGAAGTAGCTCTTGGTTTAGAAAAAAGGTTGGTGACCCCTGCCCTAGCATGTTAGATGGGTGTGCATTTAAGCAAGGTGTTTTGTCAGAGGATGCTATCATGCTTGGATTATTATATTACTTCATATTTTCACTTTTTTGAGTGGATTAATAATTTCCAGAAGGAAATATTGTCGCTATACAAACATTGTGTGGTGTTGCTGCCTTATTTGTCACTACTCCAAGATGATCAGCAAACAGCCCAGGGACCAAGCAACAAGACCCTTCCTAACCCCGTGGAAGTACAATATCCGTGACAGTGGGGTCATTTGTTTGGGATGAGTCATTTTGTGGAAGTGAAAGTGAAAGTGAAAGTGAAAGGAGAGCCGCAACACAACACAGCGCAGGTTGACTCAAGAGGAGTCTTGGCAGAGGCTGACGACTCGTCCCCGTCTTGGCTAATGCAGCCGACTCCTGGCTTTAGTGCCAAAAAATTGGACTAATGATGTCCTGCGGTGAACGTGGTGCTTGTCAACATGAAGCCGCTTCAAAGGCGGGCTTTTGGACCGCAAAAGTTCCTCGGAAGAAAGTATGTGGTTGGTGTGATCACTGAGGTGGATGATACTGTGGTGGATGATACCGTGGTGGA
>NC_084638.1:10573746-10576246 GCF_033978795.1 Nerophis ophidion
CACATGGATAAAGAAAAGACCTTCTGGAGGAAAGGTCTGTGTTCTAAAAAAAAAAAAGCATTCACAGTCTGTGGTGCCCTCAGGTGGTCAGGGAGAGCGTTCCACAGACTGGGACATTGTTCGCAGCTTTTTCCTTGGAAGTTGGAGGAGGTTAGCCTGTCCGGCGCGGAAGTGTCAAGTGTGGAGGATTCGGGGGTGAGCAGTTCTTTGAGGTAGAGGGGGGTACTGGTGAGCTAGTAGGGAGATTTTGTATTCAATCCTGAGTGGAACAGGGAGCCAGTGAAGGTGTTTGAGAACTGGTGTGACGTGGTGGTATTTCCCCACTCTCATCAGGTTCCTAGCAGCACTATTCTGGATGTTCTTGCTGGGGGTCCCGACAAGAAGTGTGTTGCTAAAGTCTAGCCTAGAATAGACAAAGGCATGGACGAGCCTCTCGGCATTAAATTCGTAGTCCATGTCCGCATCGTCACGGACGAGGCCCACCGGTGAAGACACAGACGAGAGAGTCTGGGGTGGATGAACTTGACTGGCCTGCAGAGAGTCCTGACCTGAACCCGATAGAATGCCTGTGGGACGGATTAGAACGGAGCCCTTTCAACCAACATCATT
Organism: Nerophis ophidion; assembly: GCF_033978795.1. Lineage (NCBI taxonomy): Eukaryota > Metazoa > Chordata > Actinopteri > Syngnathiformes > Syngnathidae > Nerophis > Nerophis ophidion. The sequence goes on from NC_084638.1 coordinate 10,574,356, forward strand.
GTGTGACGTATTTGGGAAAACGGTGGAAAATTCCTGCAAACACACTCCGCAACCTTGTGGACAGCCTTCCCAGAGGAGTTGAAGCTGTAACGTATTTCATTCTCGTTATTTCCATCAACCGTAGTCTGCGTACTTCATAATGTGGTGAAGATAAGGACGACAGAGTCTAGGGTGGATGAACTTGACTGGCCTGCACAGAGTCCTGACCTGAACCCGATACAACGCCTGTAGGATGAATTAAAACGGAGCCTCCTCAAGTACGGTGGAAAATTCCGACAAACACACTGTGCAACCTTGTGGAAAGAGTCTGGTGTGGATTAACTTGACTGGCCTGCACAGAGTCCTGACCTGAACCCGATGGAACGCCTGTGGGACGGATTAGAACGGAGCCTCCTCAAGAATGGTGGAAAATTCTGACAAACACACTCTGCAACCTAGTGGACAGAGTCTGGTGTGGATGAACTTGACTGGCCTGCTCAGAGTCCTGACCTGAACCCGATGGAACACCTGTAGGATGAATTAGAACGGAGCCTCCTCAAAAACGGTGGGCAATTCTGACAAAGACACTCTGCAACCTTGTGAACAGAGTCTGGTGTGGATGAACTTGACTGGCCTGCACAGAGTCCTGACCTCAACCTGATAAAATGCCTGTAGAATGGATTACATCATAGACTCCTGAACAACGGTAGAAAATTCCGACGAACACACTCTGCAACCGAGTGAACAGAGTCTGGTTTGGATTAACTTGACTGGCCTGCACAGGGTCCTGACCTGAACCCGATGGAACGCCTGTGGGACGGATTAGAACGGAGCCTCCTCAAGAACGGTGGAAAATTCTGACAAACACACTCTGCAACCTAGTGGACAGAGTCTGGTGTGGATGAACTTGACTGGCCTGCACAGAGTCCTGACCTCAACCTCATAAAATGCCTGTAGAATGGATTACAACATAGCCTCCTGAACAACGGTGGAAAATTCTGACAAACACACTCTGCAATTTAGTGGACAGAGTCTGGTTTGGATTAACTTGACTGGCCTGCACAGAGTCCTGGCCTGAACCCGATGGAACGCCTGTAGGATGGATTAGAACGGAGCTTTCTGAAGAACAGTGGAAAATTCCGACAAACACACTATGCAACCTTGTGAACAGAGTCTGGTTTGGATGAACTTGACTGGCCTGCACAGAGTCCTGACCTGAACCCGATAGAACGCCTGTGGGACGGATTAGAACGGACACTCCTCAAGAACGGTGGAAAATTCCGACAAACACACTCTGCAACTTAGTGGATGAACTTGACTGGCCTGCACAGAGTCCTGACGGTGCACCATTCTCGTCATTTCCATCAACCGATCACGTTTCGCTGGCAGATAAATCTGTAACTGCCATCATTTCTCCGGATCGTGTTAACGGGGGGTGATGGATGATGGAATTGAGCTGCTTGGGAGTTTGTATTAGCATCTCATTGCCTGATTAGGGTCTTAATTATTGGGATGGGGAATACAAAGTTAGATACTTGTCACAATTCAGACAACAGAAAATTACATTCCCGGCCATTATCTCGGCGTCGCAAAGCTCCGGCGCGCACGGACGTGAACCCCGTGTACGGTTGCCATAGTGACCCGCGGGGAAATTACAGTACGGTGTCATCTCGCTTTGTCGCGAGGCGCCAATGTTGATGGGCGGAATAACCAAGTCGTTTATTCAGACGTGTTTTAGCGTGTTTACAGTGTCTGAATAATTGATGGGCTCGTGCGCCACGTCGGAGGATCCCCTCCGGGATTAATTGAAAGGGAGATTTGTTGGAATCGTGCATCGGAATAATAAGATCACCTAAATTAATTTTGAATGCTTTTTTTCCCCCCCGTGATCTAAGTGGGTTATTTAGAAGGT
>NC_084638.1:10581246-10606246 GCF_033978795.1 Nerophis ophidion
GATCCGGAGCTTTTATTTAGTGCGAAATAGGAGGATCTGTAATGTACGGCCGTGCTTTGCCAAACGTCAACTTCCGACCTGAGTGTCATCACCTGCGGACCACCTCAAACTCCGGTCCTCGGTCTGGACTTGCCGAGAGTGTGGCTTGCATAAATCCTGGGAGCCATCAGTCTCTCAAGGCCGGGGAGGCAGGACTGATAAGATCTTGCCTCCTTTTATGTGCCGGGGACTTGAGATGGATGATAGTCGACGTCAGGCGGGTCCGCGTCTCCTTGGAAATATTCCCCCGGTCGTTATTCTTCGGCGGGACATCCTTACATGTGGCCGCAGAGAAACGTCTTTTATGGGAAAAAAAAAAAAAAAGATGCCAAAGCAGACTTATTTCACGGCGGAGGAGAAGACTACATTTGCTCAGCGGCGCCTCTTCCAAGAAAACACACTGTGGAGAGGCCGGGCCGACGGCGGGGTAGGGCACGCTGTAGCCCGGCTCAAGATGGCGGCAAGGAGGCGGAGAATGCGGCGGAATGGAGAGGCGGGACGGGCCGGGAGCAATGCCCGCTGCAATCCAAATCAGGTGCGCTGCTCACACACCAGCTCACAATCTACGTATCGCCTCGCAGTTTATAAAAGGGGAGAAGGAGGAGAGATACAGCGCAGGACAAGCGAGAGCAACCGAGAACAGCACACCAGAGACCACGCGGCCGGCTGAAAGAGCCGCAGAGAGGAGCTGGAGAAAAACTTTATGGAAAAATAAAGCGTCAAACCCATGTCCTGCCTGGTTGGTCCATGCAACCCGCACGACGACGGCAGGAGTCCGTCACACACACATTTCAATTTTGGACAACTCTTGACAAAACTGGTGCAGTTCAGCTAAATTTGATGGGTTTTTTTTCCGGATATGGACTTGTTTCTTCAGCATTGTCCAAAGTCAGGACATTCTAAAAGCTTCATTCTAACCTGATTCCGTTACCATTTTTGATGTCTTTTTGGGGGGGGGGGGGGGGGGGTCATTGTCCTTTTCCGCCCGAGACCCAATCGCCGAGCTGATGATTTTAGGTTACCCTGAAGAATTCGGAGGTAATCCTCCTTTTTCCGTTGTCCCGTTTACTCTCTGTAAAGCACTAGTTCCTTTGGGTTGGATGGCAGCTGCCCATTTCCACGACGCTCTCTGCGTTCTGTAGGTGGGCTAATTTGAAAGTCACGTGAAGTTTGGAGCTCTGAAAGCAACTGACTGCTGCGGAAAGTGCGGAAAGCCTCTCTCAGTTTACCTGGCTGAGTTGCTGTTGTTCCCAAAACGCTTCCATTTTCGTATAATAAAGTTGAGATATTTAAGAGCGAGGAAATTTCATGACTGGATTTAAGATGGATAGATAGTACTTTATTGATTCTTTCTTCAGGATTTGTTCGCACAGGTGGCATCCTGTGACAGTTCCATGCTGGAAATCACTGAAAGCGGCCTTGTTCTTTCATGAATTTTTGTGAAAACGGTCTCCATGCCTAATTGCTGGATTTTATACACCTGTGGCCAAGTTTACCTGGCCTACCGCTTGGTGGCTGAGTTGCTGTTGTTCCCAAAACGCTTCCATTTTCGTATAATAAAGTTGAGATATTTAACAGCGAGGAAATGTCATGACTGGATTTAGATAGATAGTACTTTATTCTTTCTTCAGGATTTGTTCGCACAGGTGGCATCTTGTGATAGTTCCATGCTGGAAATCACTGAAAGCGGCCCTGTTCTTTCACAAATTTTTGCGGAAATGGTCTCCATGCCTAAGTGCTGGATTTTATACACCTGTGGCCAAGTTTACCTGGGCTACCGCTTGGTGGCTGAGTTGCTGTTGTTCCCAAAATGCTTCCATTTTCTTATAATAAGTTGACTCTGGCATATTTAGGAGCGAGGAAATGTCATGACTGGATTTATATTGATTGATAGTACTTTATTGATTCTTTCTTCAGGATTTGTTCACACAGGTGGCATCCTATGATAATTCCACACTGGAAATGACTGAAAGCGGCCCTGTTCTTTCACAAATTTTTGTGGAAATGGTCTCCATGATTTTATACACCTGTGGCCAAGTTTACCTGGGCTACCGCTTGGTGGCTGAGTTGCTGTTGTTCCCAAAATGCTTCCATTTTCGTATAATAGAGTTGACTCTGGCATATTTAGGAGCAAGGAAATTCCACGACTGGATTTAGATTGATAGATAGTACTTTATTGATTCTTTCTTCAGGATTTGTTCACACAGGTGGCATCCTGTGACAGTTCCACGCTGGAAATCACTGAAAGCCGGCCCTGTTCTTTCATGAATGTTTGTGTAAACGGTCTCCATGCCTAAGTGCTAGATTTTATACACCTTGATTAGGACACCTGATTCTCATCATTTGGATGGGTGGCCAAATATTTTTCGCAGTATAAGGGCTGTAATATTTCTGCGACTACTATCCTTACCCACCCATGCATGGTACTTCTCACCCAGACCCAGCCTCCCTTTTACCACACATTAGTCCCACCGTGCAAGTGTGGGCCGTCACAGCTGTTGCGGTCGCGACTTATGTTCCCAATTAACTGGTCGCTGGTCTAAAATGTGTCACACACTTCTCGGCGCCTGTGCCCTTTATACCCCCCGCTGTCCCGGTGTCCCTTATCACACACACACACACTCGCCCATCTGTTCCCGCATTGAACACCCCCGAGCACACCGTTTTTCGTCTGCGTGGAGGAAGGATCCGACTCGTCAAAGCCACTCATCGCCGGGCCTCGTCGTCAACGATATCAAGCGGAGTCATTGTGTATCGTCGCCGTGTTATTTGTTCACAACCCGGCAATTATCTCTGTTCTCGCTCTTTTATTGGGTGATTAGTTTCCTTTCTAATAAGGGTAATGTATGCATAGTTCTCCACGCCACGTTTAGTTTGTGCGTCCTTGGCTCTGTGGGACCTCTGGGGGTCTCACAGTTGGACTTTTTGATCGGAGGGACCAAATTAAGTTCATATAAATAGAGGGTAGGGTGGTCCTAATATTATTGATATAGACACTTGTATCATGTGTTGCCTTCATTATAACACTAATATAGGACTTTTAAAGTCATTTTGATAGTAGGCTAATATAGACACTTACATCATGTGTTGCCTTCATTATAACACTTATATACGACTTTTAAAGTCATGTTGATAGTAGGCTAATATAGACACTTACATCATGTGTTGCCTTCATTATAACACTTATATACGACTTTTAAAGTCATTTTGATAGTAGGCTAATATAGACACTTACATCATGTGTTGCCTTCATTATAACACTTATATACGACTTTTAAAGTCATGTTGATAGTAGGCTAATATAGACACTTACATCATGTGTTGCCTTCATTATAACACTTATATACGACTTTTAAAGTCATGTTGATAGTAGGCTAATATAGACACTTACATCATGTGTTGCCTTCATTATAACACTTATATACGACTTTTAAAGTCATTTTGATAGTAGGCTAATATAGACACTTACATCATGTGTTGCCTTCATTATAACACTTATATACGACTTTTAAAGTCATTTTGATAGTAGGCTAATATAGACACTTACATCATGTGTTGCCTTCATAATAACACTTATATAGGACTTTTAAAGTCATGTTGATAGTAGGCTAATATTGACACTTATATTATGTGTTGCCTTCATTATAACACTTATATAAGACTTTTAAAGTCATTTTGGTAGTAGGCTAATATAGACACTTACATCATGTGTTGCCTTCATTGTAACACTAATATAGGACTTTTAAAGTCATGTTGATAGTAGGCTAATATAGACACTTATATCATGTGTTGCCTTCATTATAACACTTATATAAGACTTTTAAAGTCATTTTGGTAGTAGGCTAATATAGACACTTACATCATGTGTTGCCTTCATTGTAACACTAATATAGGACTTTTAAAGTCATTTTGATAGTAGGCTAATATAGACACTTACATCATGTGTTGCCTTCATTATAACACTTATATACGACTTTTAAAGTCATTTTGATAGTAGGCTAATAAAGACACTTACATCATGCGTTGCCTTCATTATAACACTTATATAAGACTTTTAAAGTCATTTTGATAGTAGGCTATTAAGGTGAATATAGACACTTTCATCATGTGTTGCCTTCTTATAACACTTATATAAGACTTTTAAAGTCATTTTGATAGTAGGCTAATATAGACACTTACATCATGTGTTGCCTTCATTATAACACTTTTATAAGACTTTTAAAGTCATTTTGATAGTAGGCTAATATAGACACATCATGTGTTGCCTTCATTATAACACTTATATACGACTTTTAAAGTCATTTTGATAGTAGGCTAATATAGACACTTACATCATGTGTTGCCTTCATAATAACACTTATATAGGACTTTTAAAGTCATGTTGATAGTAGGCTAATATTGACACTTATATTATGTGTTGCCTTCATTATAACACTTATATAAGACTTTTAAAGTCATTTTGGTAGTAGGCTAATATAGACACTTACATCATGTGTTGCCTTCATTGTAACACTAATATAGGACTTTTAAAGTCATTTTGATAGTAGGCTAATATAGACACTTACATCATGTGTTGCCTTCATTATAACACTTATATACGACTTTTAAAGTCATTTTGATAGTAGGCTAATAAAGACACTTACATCATGCGTTGCCTTCATTATAACACTTATATAAGACTTTTAAAGTCATTTTGATAGTAGGCTATTAAGGTGAATATAGACACTTTCATCATGTGTTGCCTTCTTATAACACTTATATAAGACTTTTAAAGTCATTTTGATAGTAGGCTAATATAGACACTTACATCATGTGTTGCCTTCATTATAACACTTTTATAAGACTTTTAAAGTCATTTTGATAGTAGGCTAATATAGACACTTACATCATGTGTTGCCTTCATTATAACACTTATATACGACTTTTAAAGTCATTTTGATAGTAGGCTAATATAGACACTTACATCATGCGTTGCCTTCAGTATAACACTAATAGAGGACTTTTAAGGTCATTTTGATAGTAGGCTAATATAGACACATCATATGTTGCCTTCATCATAATACTTATATAAGTCTTTTAAAGTCATTTTGATAGTAGGCTAATATAGACACTTACATCATGAGTTGCCTTCATTATAACACTTATATCGGACTTTTAAAGTCATTTTGATAGTAGGCTAATATAGACACTTACATCATGTGTTGCCTTCATTATAACACTTAAGACATTTAAAGTCATTTTGATAGTAGGCTAATATAGACACATCATGTGTTGCCTCCATTATAACACTTATATAAGACTTTTAAAGTCATTTTGATAGTAGGCTAATATAGACACTTACATCATGTGTTGTCTTCATTATAACACTTATAAGACTTTTAAAATAATTTTGATGGTTGGCTATTATAGCTAATTAGCCATTTATATTATGTGTTGTCTTATTCTAAAACTTATATAAGTCTTTGAAAGTAATTTTAATTGTCGGCTTATATAGCTAATATAGACACTTCCGTCATGTGTTGTCTTCATTATAAGTGAAGTGAAGTGAATTATATTTATATAGCGCTTTTTTCTAGTGACTCAAAGCGCTTTACATAGTGAAACTCAATATCTAAGTTACATTTAAACCAGTGTGGGTGGCACTGGGAGCAGGTGGGTAAAGTGTCTTGCCCAAGGACACAACGCCAGTGACTAGGATGGCGGAAGCGGGAATCGAACCTGCAACCCTCAAGTTGCTGGCACGGCCACTCTACCAACCGAGTTATACCGCCCCAACACTTAAAGACTTTTAAAGTTATTTTGATAGTAGGCTAATATGGACACTTACATCATGCATTGCCTTCATTTTTAAGACTTTCAAAGTCATTTTGATAGTAGGCTAATATAGACACTTACATCATATGTTGTCTTCATCATAATACTTAAATAAGTATTTTAAAGTCATTTTGATAGTAGGCTAATATAGACACTTACATCATGTGTTGTCTTCATCATAATACTTAAATAAGTATTTTAAAGTCATTTTGATAGTAGGCTGATATAGACTCTTACATCATGTGTTGTCTTCATTATAACACTTACATAAGACTTTTAAAGTCATTTTGATAGTAGGCTAATATAGACACTTACATCATGTGTTGCCTTCATTATAACACTTATATAAGACTTTTAGGGCTTCACGGTGGCAGAGGGGTTAGTGCGTCTGCCTCACAATACGAAGTTCCTGCAGTCCTGGGTTCAAATCCAGGCTCGGGTTCTTTCTGTGTGGAGTTTGCATGTTCTCCCCGTGAATGCGTGGGTTCCCTCCGGGTACTCCGGCTTCCTCCCACTTCCAAAGACATGCACCTGGGGATAGGTTGATTGGCAACACTAAATTGGCCCTAGTGTGTGAATGTGAGTGTGAATGTTGTCTGTCTATCTGTGTTGGCCCTGCGATGAGGTGGCGACTTGTCCAGGGTGTACCCCGCCTTCCGCCCGATTGTAGCTGAGATAGGCGCCAGCGCCCCCCGCGACCCCGAAAGGGAATAAGCGGTAGAAAATGGATGGATGGATAAGACTTTTAAAGTCATTTTGATAGTAGGCTAATATAGACACTTACATCATGTGTTGCCTTCATTATAACACTTATATAAGACTTTTAAAATCAATTTGATAGTAGGCTAATATAGACACTTATATCATGTGTTGTTTTCATGACAACATTTTGATAGTAAGCTAATATAGCTAATATAGACACTTACATCATGCATTTCCTTCATTTTAAGACTTACATCAGACTTTTAAAGTAATTTTGATAGTAGGTTACTATAGCTAATATAGACACATTATGCTTTGCCTTCACTTATAAAAAAAATTGAAGTCATTTTGATAGTAGGCTAATACGGTGAATATAGACACTTTCATCATGTATTGCCTTCATTATAACACTTATATAAGACTTTTAAAGTCATTTTGATAGTAGGCTAATATTGACACTTACATCATGTGTTGCCTTCATTATAACACATATAAGACTTTTAAAGTCATTTTGATAGTAGGCTAATATAGCTAATATAGACACATCATGTTTTGCCTTCATTATAACACATACATACGACTTTGAAATTATTTTTATAGTAGGTTATTACAGCTAATATAGACACTTACATCATGCTTTGCCTTCACTTATAAAAAATTTGAAGTCATTTTAATAGTAGGCTAATAAGGTGAATATAGACACTTTCATCATGTATTGCCTTCATTATAACACTTATATAAGACTTTTAAAGTCATTTTTATAGTAGGCTAATGTAGACACTTGCATCATGCGTTGCCTTCATTATAACACTTATAAACGACTTTCAAAGTCATGTTGATAGTAGGCTAATATAGACACTTGCATCATGGATTCCAAGATGGCGGCGCCCGGACGGGCTGCGTCCTCGCGGAGCTCTTGCTAAAGATGAAACATTTGGCAGAAATACCGGACAATTCCACAGACTTTATGGCTGGCTCACATCGTGGTCACTCCGTGATCACGTACGACCGCCAGACACTTCTGGATGTGGACATATCGGGCCGTTTTGGACTGATAGACGCGGGCGTGCTAAACATGCTAACTAGCATGGGGATACGTCGGCGGCTACATCCAGCGGCCTGTGAAGCAGGAGAGTCTAGTAGCAGCGGGGGCCGTCTACGGAGCAGACGCCAGCGGTGTGATCGGAAACGCGGATGTCGAGCGGGGCTAAAAACAAAGCAGAAGGCTAATCCCCACAGAACACCACTTCCCTCCACCCTGAAGACCGATTTAAATGGAAAATGCGAGACTACTGGTCTGGGTAAGGAGTCAGTTAAATTAGAACAAGTTTTTTCTGCTTTGAGTGTTTCAGAGTTGGACATGTGTTTTACTGAGGTGGCTAACTATGATGCGTGCAGTTTATCAAAGCAACAAACAAACAATCGGAAAATCCCCGTTACTGAGGTGGCTAACCATGATGCGTGCAGTTTATCAAAGCAACAATCAAACAATCGGAAAATTCCTGTCGTATCAATTCCTAGATATGGTCGTAACTATACTAAATGCACTGGGCATAATAAACACAACATTATTAATATTGCTACTACGGATAATTTGATCAAAAACTCCCTAAAACAGCCCACTACCTATAATATAGGTTTTTTAAACATAAGATCATTGTCTCCTAAAACGTTGTTAGTTAATGATATTATCAGAGACAACAATCTTAACGTCATCGGTCTCAGCGAAACCTGGCTTAAACCAAACGACTTTTTTGCGCTAAATGAGGCATGTCCTCCTAACTTTACACATGCGCATATTGCCCGTCCGCTTAAAAGGGGTGGGGGGGTCGCACTAATATACAACGAAAACTTTAACCTTAGTCCTAACATAAATAATAAATATAAATCGTTTGAGGTGCTTACTATGAAGTCTGTCACACCGCTGCCTCTACACCTGGCTGTTATCTACCGCCCCCCCAGGGCCCTATTCGGACTTTATCAATGAATTCTCAGAGTTCGTTGCTGATCTAGTGACACACGCCGATAATATAATCATAATGGGGGACTTTAATATCCATATGAATACCCCATCGGACCCACCGTGCGTAGCGCTCCAGACTATAATTGATAGCTGTGGTCTCACACAAATAATAAATGAACCCACGCATCGCAACGGTAATACGATAGACCTAGTGCTTGTCAGGGGTATCACCGTCTCCAAAGTTACGATACTCCCGTATACTAAAGTATTGTCCGATCATTACCTTATAAAATTCGAGGTTCAGACGCATGTTCGTCAAACTAATAATAATAATAACTGCTATAGCAGCCGCAACATTAATACGGCCACAACGACAACTCTTGCTGACCTACTGCCCTCGGTTATGGCACCATTCCCAAAGTATGTGGGCTCTATTGATAACCTCACTAACAACTTTAACGACACCCTGCGCGAAACCATTGATAACATAGCACCGCTAAAGTTAAAAAAGGCTCCAAAAAAGCGCACCCCGTGGTTTACAGAAGAAACTAGAGCTCAGAAATTATTATGTAGAAAGCTGGAACGCAAATGGCGCACGACTAAACTTGAGGTGCACCATCAAGCATGGAGTGATGGTTTAATAACTTATAAACGCATGCTTACCTTAGCTAAAGCTAAATATTACTCAAATCTCATCCACCGTAATAAAAACGATCCTAAATTTTTGTTTAGTACGGTAGCATCGCTAACCCAACAAGGGACTCCTTCCAGTAGCTCAACCCACTCAGCTGATGACTTTATGCAATTCTTTAGTAAGAAAATTGAAGTCATTAGAAAGGAGATTAAAGACAATGCGTCCCAGCTACAACGGGGTTCTATTAACACTGATACGATGGTATATACCGCAGCCCTTTGAGACACTAGTGATTTAGGGCTATATAAGTAAACATTGATTGATTGATTGATTGATATACGGCGGATACTGCCCTCCAAAATAGTTTCTCTCGTTTTGAGGAAATAACATTAGAGGAATTGTTACAACGTGTAAATGGAATAAAACAGACAACATGCTTACTTGACCCTCTTCCTGGGAAACTGATCAAGGAGCTCTTTGTATTATTAGGTCCATCAGTGCTAAATATTATAAACTTATCACTCTCCTCGGGCACTGTTCCCCTAGCATTCAAAAAAGCGGTTATTCATCCTCTTCTTAAAAGACCTAACCTCGATCCTGACCTCATGGTAAACTACCGACCGGTGTCTCACCTTCCCTTTATTTCAAAAATCCTTGAAAAAATTGTTGCGGAGCAGTTAAATGAACACTTAGCGTCTAACAATCTATGTGAAACCTTTCAATCCGGTTTCAGAGCAAATCACTCCACGGTGACAGCCCTCGCAAAAATGACTAATGATCTATTGCTAACGATGGATTCTGATGCGTCATCTATGTTGCTGCTCCTCGATCTTAGCGCTGCTTTCGATACCGTCGATCATAATATTTTATTAGAACGTATCAAAACACGAATTGGTATGTCAGACTTAGCCCTGTCTTGGTTTAACTCTTATCTTACTGATAGGATGCAGTGTGTCTCCCATAACAATGTGACCTCGGACTACGTTAAGGTAACGTGTGGAGTTCCCCAGGGTTCGGTCCTTGGCCCTGCACTCTTCAGCATCTACATGCTGCCGCTAGGTGACATACGCAAATGCGGTGTTAGCTTTCACTGTTATGCTGATGACACCCAACTCTACATGCCCCTAAAGCTGACCAACACGCCGGATTGTAGTCAGCTGGAGGCGTGTCTTAATGAAATTAAACAATGGATGTCCGCTAACTTTTTGCAACTCAACGCCAAAAAAACGGAAATGCTGATTATCGGTCCTGCTAGACACCGAACTCTATTTAATAATACAACTCTAACATTTGACAACCAAACAATTAAACAAGGCGACACGGTAAAGAATCTGGGTATTATCTTCGACCCAACTCTCTCCTTTGAGGCACACATTAAAAGCGTTACTAAAACGGCCTTCTTTCATCTCCGTAATATCGCTAAAATTTGCTCCATTCTGTCCACTAAAGACGCTGAGATCATTTGCCATGCGTTTGTTACGTCTCGCCTCGACTACTGTAACGTATTATTTTCGGGTCTCCCCATGTCTAGCATTAAAAGATTACAGTTGGTACAAAATGCGGCTGCTAGACTTTTGACAAGAACAAGAAAGTTTGATCACATTACGCCTGTACTGGCTCACCTGCACTGGCTTCCTGTGCACTTAAGATGTGACTTTAAGGTTTTACTACTTACGTATAAAATACTACACGGTCTAGCTCCATCTTATCTTGCCGATTGTATTGTACCATATGTCCCGGCAAGAAATCTGCGTTCAAAGGACTCCGGCTTATTAGTGATTCCCAAAGCCCAAAAAAAGTCTGCGGGCTATAGAGCGTTTTCCGTTCGGGCTCCAGTACTCTGGAATGCCCTCCCGGTAACAGTTTGAGATGCCACCTCAGTAGAAGCATTTAAGTCTCACCTTAAAACTCATTTGTATACTCTAGCCTTTAAATAGACTCCCTTTTTAGACCAGTTGATCTGCTGTTTCTTTTCTTTTTCTTCTATGTCCCACTCTCCCCTGTGGAGGGGGTCCGGTCCGATCCGGTGGCCATGTACTGCTTGCCTGTGTATCGGCTGGGGACATCTCTGCGCTGCTGATCCGCCTCCGCCTGGGATGGTTTCCTGCTGGCTCCGCTGTGAACGGGACTCTCGCTGCTGTGTTGGATCCGCTTTGGACTGGACTCTCGCGACTGTGTTGGATCCATTGTGGATTGAACTTTCACAGTATCATGTTAGACCCGCTCGACATCCATTGCTTTCCTCCTCTCTAAGGTTCTCATAGTCATCATTGTCACCGACGCCCCACTGGGTCATTATTGTCACCGATGTCCCACTGGGTGTGAGTTTTCCTTGCCCTTATGTGGGCCTACCGAGGATGTCGTGGTGGTTTGTGCAGCCCTTTGAGACACTAGTGATTTAGGGCTATATAAGTAAACATTGATTGATTGATTGATGTGTTGTCTTCATGACAACATTTTGATAGTAAGCTAATATAGCTAATATAGACACTTACATCATGCATTTCCTTCATTTTAAGACTTACATCAGACTTTTAAAGTAATTTTGATAGTAGGTTACTATAGCTAATATAGACACATCATGCTTTGCCTTCACTTATAAAAAATTTGAAGTCATTTTGATAGTAGGCTAATAAGGTGAATATAGACACTTTCATCATGTATTGCCTTCATTATAACACTTATATAAGACTTTTAAAGTCATTTTGATATTAGGCTAATATAGACACTTACATCATGTGTTGCCTTCATTATAACACTTATATAACACTTTTAAAGTCATTTTGATAGTAGGCTAATATAGACACTTACATCATGCGTTGCCTTCATAATAACACATATGAAACTTATAAAGTCATTTTGATAGTAGGCTAATATAGCTAATATAGACATATCATGTTTTGCCTTCATTATAACACGTACATACGACTTTGAAGTTATTTTTATAGTAGGTTAATACAGCTAATACAGACACTTACATCATGCGTTGCCTTCACTATGATACTTATTTAAGACTTAAGTCATTTTGATAGTAGGCTAATCCAACTAATATACACATAGACTTTCAAAGCAATTTTGATAGTAGGCCAACATGTTGCCTTCAATATAACACTTAAGACTTTTAAGTCATTTTGATAGTAGGCTAATCTAACTAATATACACATATAAGACTTTTAAAGTAATTTTGATAGTAGGCTAACATCATGCGTTGCCTTCATTATAACCAGACAAATTTGTTGTTGTTGTTGTGTTTTTTTTCCTGGTCTTATCCGGTCTGCGGCCTCCATATCGTGAACGACAACACCCGCCTTTTAATATGACTTTTAGCAATGCATACTTCCGGCACAAATCCCCAAAACAATTTAAAATCCTTGAATTTTCTCAAAAATATAAATTTAGCGCCTTATGTACGGATGAACTCCGGTCGTGCTTGCCGACCTCGAAGCAATTTTATTTAGTTTGTGGTGTAAAAAGGGTGAACAGTAGACGGTGGTCTACAAGACGAAGTGGAGGCACGTAGATAAAACAAACGATTAATGACTTATAAAAGCTGGTGTGCATAATGCATTGTGGTTAAAGAGCAACATAATGCACGCCAGACCGTGGTCTCGTCACGCTCCCCGCCTCCGTCTCCTGTCATCCTGTCCGTCTGCTGACGGCGGCCATAGTTTGCAACGGCACGATAAGGGGGGGGGGGGCTGCGCTCTTTAAAATGCATGAAAGTAAGTCCTGGGGGCAAGTGCAGCGAAGTGTGAAGGAGGCGAGAGACAATGTGAGGGAAGGCTGGAAAGGATGGAAAGGGGAGGAGGGGGGGGGGGGGGGGGGGGGGGTGAATGGAGAGAAAAAAGGAGAGCAGGAGAGCTAATGGCTTGGCGGCGACGATGAGAATCAGCCGTCACCAAATGCACGTCAATTTCTACATGCCGCTGAGAGCATGCTGGGAAATTGCAACGGTGCGGGTTTTCATTGCTTTGGCTGAACGTGTCTAAATATGGGCATGGTTCCTGGTAAGGCTTATTTTTATTTATTTTTTAAAATGGGTCCTTTTAGTATTATATAATAAAAATATATATATATATAAATATTCAAAATGAGTTGAATTTGTGACATATTTTTCCTTTAGTTAAGTCGCTAAAAAAATGTGAAACATTTTTTTTTAAAATAATTTTAAAAAACTGGTGTCAAACCCAAGGTCCAGGGCCCAGGACGTGGTTCGCCACTTCATTTTATTTGGCTGTAAAAAAAAAAAAATGCATCAATAAAGTACTAAATATATTTTTTATTTTTATTTTGGCAGAAAAAAAATATAAGTACTCCATTTATTTTAAGCTGCAGCTGTCACATATACTATAATATTGTACATGGAATCTGTTTTATATATATATATATATATATATATATATATATATATATATATATATATACATATATACAAATATATCAGTAAATATGATATATATATACATACACACACTGTGTATATACATATATATATATATACATATATATATATATACATATATATATATATATATATATATATATATATATATATATATATATATATATATATATATATATATATATATATATATATATATATATATACACACACATACATATTCTATATATATATAGAATATGTATGTGTGTATATATATATAGAATATGTATGTGTGTATATATATATTTATATATATATATACACATACATATTATATATATATATATATATATATATATATATACACACATACATATTCTATATATATATATATATATATATATATACACACATACATATTATACATATATATATGTATATATATACATACACACACACACACACATACATATTCTATATATATAAATATATATATATATATATACACACACATACATATTCTATATATATATACACACACACATACATATTATAATTATATACATATTATATATATATATATATATATATATATATATACACACACACACACACACTATATTACCAGAAATATTTGGCCACCCATCCAAATGATCAGAATCAGGTGTCCTAACCACAGGTGTATCAAATCAAGCACTTAGGCATGGAGACTGTTTCTACAAACATGTGTGAAACAACGAGCCGCTTTCAGTTATTTCCAGCGTGGAACCCTCACAGGACGCCACCTGTGCAAACAAAACCGGTCGTGAAATTTCCCCCCTCCTAAATATCCCAAAGTCAACGTTATTAGAGGAAAAGTGAGAGAGTTTTGAGAACAACAGCAACTCAGCCACTAAATGGTAGGCCACGTCAGTCAGGACACCGAAGCGCAGAGCTCCAAACGTAATGTGACCTTCAAATTAGCCCACGTACAGTACGCAGAGAGCTTCGTGGAATAGGTTTCCATGGCCGGGCAGCTGGATCTAAGCCATACATCACTAAGTCCAATGCAAAGTGTTGGATGCACTGGTGTAAAGCACGTCAAAACTGGACTCTAGAGCAGTATAGCTCGGTTGATAGAGTGGCCGTGCCAGCAACTTGAGGGTTGCAGGTTCGATTCCCGCTTCCGCCATCCTAGTCACTGCCGTTGTGTCCTTGGGCAAGACACTTTACCCACCTGCTCCCGGTGCCACCCACACTGGTTTAAATGTAACTTAGATATTGGGTTTCACTATGTAAAGCGCTTTGAGTCACTAGAGAAAAGCGCTATATAAATATAATTCACAATTCACACTTCTTTGGAGTGATGAATCCCGCTTTTTCCATCTGGCAATCTGATGGACCAGTCTGGGTTCCGAGGTTGCCAGGAGAACGCTACATTTCGGACTGCATTGTGCCGAGGTGGAGGAGGAATTATGGTGTGGGGCTGTTTTTTCCCCCCCAGGGGTTGGGCTTGGCCCCTTAGTTCCAAAACATTTTGGACAGTTTCACGCACAGTTTGGAGCGGGGCCCCCTTCTTCTTCCGACATGACCGGGCACCAGAGCACAAAGCAAGCTCCATAAAGATATGGATGACTGAGCCTGGGTTGGATGAACTTGACTGGCCTGTGCAGAGTCCTGACATGAACTCGATAGAACACCTTTGAGATGACTTGGAACAGAGACTTCTTCACCAACAAAACCAAAATCAAAAAAAAAAAGTCAACCTTGTTAAATCCTTTTTTGCACATTTTTATTTATATTTTCTTGAGTCATGTTTATTTGTGTTTTTTCACAAATTGAAATGGGTCTTTTTTTTTTTATTTAAAATATTGTTATGTATCTTTTAATTTTCTTAATAAAGCCATAGAAATAATATACATAGTTTATATTTTATGGGATTTTACATTACTTATTAATTTTTACACACAGTTTGCTCATAAATGAACTTTAAGTAACAAAAGGAAACCGAGGAGCCGCTCGGGAGCCGAGGCAAAAGCCTAAAGAGCCTTGATGGCCATCAGGAGAGTACATGGAGAATAATAACCAGTGAGAATAAAAAAAAAAGGGCAAATTTTATGTCACTTTATGGCTTTTTGATTTTCTCCGACATCACATAAAAGCGGGACCGTTGTGTTCCAAACACACCGGAGGCACTCAGAGGTGATTCTAACAAATTAAACCGGAAACTAGACTTCTCGGAGCTCGTTTTGGTTTTCTTTCATTTAAAAAATTCCTGCAGAATGGCTCATGGTAGGCTAATATGTATATATATATCACCCTTGATCACCCCCTGGGAGGTGAGGGGAGCAGTGAGCTCTACTATGCAAAGCCACAGCCATTTATCAACTACACCCAGAAACGCCCCCCGAGCTCAACTAAGATGGACCGATGCAAAGTGGAAAAGTGTTCCGACGAGTCCTTTAGAGGAATTGATTCATCCGAATTGCAAGTTAAAACACTACAATGCGAAAACCACAGCAATTTATCAACAACACCCGGCTGGTTCCAGGCGCAAAGTGTAAAAGGCAGCATGTGTGATGGTATTAGTGGCCAAGGAATGGGTAACTTACACATCTGTGAAGGCACCATTAATGCTGAAAGGTCCATACAGGTTTTGGAGCAACATATGTTACACTATCATGGACGCCCCTGCTTATTTCTGCCATTAAATTACGAGTTAATGTGGTGTTTTTTACCCCTAATTCCAACCCTCGATGCTGAGTGCCAAGCAGGGAGGAAATGGGTCCCATTGTTATAGTCTTTGGTATGCCTCGACTGGGGTTTGAACTCACAACCTACCAATCTCAGGGCGGACACTCTCACCACTAGCCCACTGAGTTGTGTAGTAGTGTGTAAAGGATATCACCACATAGGCTCGGGAACACTTGAGAAAACCCCTGTCAATAACTACAGTTGGTCGCTACATCTGTAAGTGCAAGTTAAAACTCAACTATGCAAATATCAACAACACCCAGAAACGCCGCCCAAGCTCAACTAACATGGACCGATGCAAAGTGGAAAAGTGTTCTGATGAGTCCTTTAGAGGAAAGTCTTCGTCCGAATTGCAAGTCAAAACACTACTATGCGAACCCACAGCCATCTATCAACAACACCCGGCTTGTTCTAGGCGCAAAGTGTAAAAGGATGCATGTGTGATAGTATAGGGGTGTATTAGTGGCCAAGGAATGGGTAACTTACACATCTGGGAAGGCACCATTAATGCTGAAAGGTCCATACAGGTTTTGGAGCAACATATGTTACACTATCATGGACGCCCCTGCTTATTTCTGCCATTAAATCACGAGTTAATGTGGTGTTTTTTAACCCCTAATTCCAACCCTCGATGCTGAGTGCCAAGCAGGGAGGAAATGGGTCCCATTGTTATAGTCTTTGGTATGACTCGACTGGGGTTTGAACTCACAACCTACCGATCTCAGGGCGGACACTCTTACCGCTAGCCCACTGAGTTGTGTAGTAATGTGTAAAGGACATAACCACATAGGCTCAGGAACACTTCAGAAAACCCCGGTCAGTAACTACAGTCTGTCACTACATCTGTAAGTGTGTGTTAAAACTCTACTATGCAAAGCCACAGCCATTTATCAACAACACCCGGAAACACCGCCCGGGCTCAACTAAGATGGACCGATGCAAAGTGAAAAAGTGTTCTGACGAGTCCTTTAGAAGAAAGAATTATCTGAATTGCAAGTTAAAAGACTACAATGCGAATCCACAGCCATTTATCAACAACACCCGGCTTGTTCTAGGCGCAAAGTGTAAAAGGCAGCATGTGTGATGGTATGAGGGTGTATTAGTGCCCAAGGCATGGGTAACTTACACATCTGGGAAGGCACCACTAATGCTGAAAGGTACATACAGGTTTTGGAGCAACATATGTTACACTATCATGGACGCCCCTGCTTATTTCTGCCATTAAATCACGAGTTAATGTGGTGTTTTTTACCCCTAATTCCAACCCTCGATGCCGAGTGCCAAGCAGGGAGGAAATGGGTCCCATTGTTATAGTCTTTGGCATGACTCGACTGGGGTTTGAACTCACAACCTACCAATCTCAGGGCGGACACTCTTACCACTAAACCACTGAGTTGTGTAGTAGTGTGTAAAGGATATCACCACATGGGCTCGGGAACACTTCAGAAAACCCCTGTCAGTAACTACAGTCGGTCGCTACATCTGTAAATGCAAGTTAAAACTCCACTATGCAAAGCCACAGCCATTTATCAACAACACCCAGAAACGCCGCCCGAGCTCAACTAAGAAGGACCGATGCAAATGGAAAAGTGTTCTGACGAGTCCTTTAGAGGAAAGAATTCATCCGAACTGGAAGTTAAAACACTACTATGCAAACCCACAGCCATTTATCAACAACACCCGGATTGTTCTAGGCGCAAAGTGTAAAAGGCAGCATGTGTGATGGTATGGGGGTGTATTAGTGCCCAAGGAATGGGTAACTTAGACATCTGGGAAGGCACCATTAATGCTGAAAGGTACATACAGGTTTTGGAGCAACATATGTTACACTATCATGGACGCCCCTGCTTATTTCTGCCATTAAATTACGGGTTAATGATTATTTGCAAAAAAATATTCTTTTTTTTTCATTTCCAACGTTAAATATTTTGTCTTTTTAATCCATCTAATTGAATATAAGTTAAAAATGTTCAGCAGATCATTTTATCCGGTTTTTATTTACCATTTACACGACGTGCCAGCTTGACAGGTTTTGCAGCTTTTTGAGTCATTCTGAAGCCTCATTATCACGGATGTTGCTGTCCAACGCAGTCTTAGTAATATCAGCAGGCACAGTTGTGCCCTGGAGTCAATTGGTAGCACATTACAGAGATTCTTCCAGGGGTGGAAGTGCTTCTGCCGCCCACTAACTGCATGGTGCGGTGCACCAGTGGGTGCACGGCCGCTTTAAGTAGCAGGTCAGCCGTTCTCACGGGTCGTGGCTTTTTTTTTTTTGTTCCCGACCTCTTCAGTCCTCCTCTCCCGTGCTTCCATTAGAGCCGCATTACTTCAGCAAACTGTCGACCGACAGCCATCAATTTTACCTCAAAATGACTTTAAAAATACACTCTGAAATCGCTAACAAAATAACATTTTAAGCCGTATAATAAAGAAGCCGTAGCAACATTGTTATAAGAGCGAACACTGAGGAACTATTTTTCGAGCGTAGTAAGACGCTGGCGTGCTGCGGTATTAGTTGTAGAAGCCAGGTACGGCAAGAGAAAAGTAGTTTGTCATCCTCGGTAGTTCAACTTCAAAAAGATAGGGTTTTGTATCGTCATTTGTCCAAAAATAATCGCCTTTGTTGTTTACCAATTTTTTGTTTTGTGTCCTGAAAGGTGTCTGTTACGAAATTATATTTATACTTGGAGTGTGTATATTGTACATATTACATATAGTTATGAAGGTGTTTGATACTACAATATATATATATATATATATATATATATATATATATATATATATATATATATATATATATATATATATATATATATACAATTGCAGTGTGTATATTGTACATATTACATATAGTTATGAAGGTGTCTGTTACTACATTTTATATATATATATATATATATATATATATATATATAAGTATACTTGCAGTGAGTATATTGTACATATTACATATTGTTGTGAAGGTGTCTGTTACTACATTATACATATATACATATACATATATATACATACATATATATATATATATACTTGCAGTGTGTATATTGTGCATATTACATATTGTTATGAAAGTGTCTGTTACTACATTATATATATATATATATATATATATATATATATATATATATATATATATATATATATATATACTTGCAGTGTGTATATTGTACATATTACATATAGTTATGAAGGTTTCTGTTACTACATTTTATATATATATATATACTTGCAATGTGTATATTGTACATATTACATTTTGTTATGAAGGTGTCTATTATTACATTTCATATATATATATATATATATATATATATATATATATATATATATATATATATATATACTAGCAGTGAGTATATTGTACATATTAAATATTGTTGTGAAGGTGTCTGTTACTACATTATATATATATATATATATATATATATATATATATATATGTATATATATATATATATACTAGCAGTGAGTATATTGTACATATTAAATATTGTTGTGAAGGTGTCTGTTACTACATTATATATATATATATATATATATATATATATATATATATATATATATATATATATATATATATATATATATATATATATATATATATATATATATATATATATATACACACACACTTGCAGTGTTTTGATTGTACATATTACATTTGGTTATGAAGGTGTCTTTTACTACATTTTATATATATATATATATATATATATATATATATATATATATATATACATATATATATATATACTTGCAGTGTGTATATTGTACATATTACATATTGTTATGAAGGTGTCTGTTACTGTCAAGCTTGTCCCTGACAGTGTGGCCCTATTTTAGTTTTTCCTGTCTTTCTTTCCTGTCAGCGCTCTTATTTTGTCTGTTTCCTGTTTTTCTCCCTGAGCGCTGTTTCCCCTTAGCTGCGGCTGACTGGCACCTGGCCACACCTGGTGTCAATCAGCCCACTCCTATTTTCACCTGCTTTTTCCTCCAGTCAGCGCCGGATTATTGTCATCATGACTTGTGGTGTCGATGTCACCACTACCTGCCAATGTCTTTATCACTTATCGTTGTAGCTGTATTTACTTTTGTTCACTCTGCTCATGCCGTAGTTCCTTTGTGTCACAATAAGTGTTTTTGTTCATAGCCAAGTTTGTTCTCCGCCTTGTGCGCGCCTTTTGTTTGTTCTTGTTTTTAGAGTTAAATTAAATCATGTTTTCTTATTCAATGTCTGTCTCTTTTTCTGCATCTAGGTGTTTGTCACAAACTATAGCTGACAGTTACTACATTATACAGATACTTGCAGTGCGTATATAAAACTTTGGAGGGTTTTGAAGTGGTTAGAGTCCCTCACAATGATTGTGAACCGTAAGCACACTTTTTTTTAAAAGTGCAGATTTTTTTTCCACCCTCCACACTTTTCCCTCCAACACACACACTCTCGTCTGCTCTCCCTTTTGCCGCGGCCATGGGAATAAAACTGGGGGAAATGTAAAACTTCATTAAATCCAACAAATGGAAGCGATTCCGCTCCCGTGCCTTTTCTCTCCCCATGGTTGGGAGGAATTAAGTGGATCCATCACGTATCTACCCCGGCAGCCGCCCCGGCCTTTTTGCTCTCGGAGCACACGCCGGGGAAGGAGACGGTGCAACCACAAAAAAAAGACTTCTTTAAATCGGAATCATCCGCTCATGATCACATGATGCATCTGCTGCAAAATAGTCCTTATGGTGCTACTTTTTATGCCTTTTTTATGTGTATTTTCTCCAAGTCCAGTGGGATACTTCCCTTCCTGCCATATTTGTATTTGACTTTGTTAATTGGATGTTTTTAATGTTTGGCACAGCAGGATAGCAGAATAAATCGAGTACGTGCAAATATGATACGAAAAATTATATGAATATTAATGAACTCTACAAATGGAGCAATAAAAATAGCAATATAAATAGCACTAATTATTATGAATATATATAATAATAATAATAATAATAATGACCTCTAGTCTAGAGGTCGGCAGCCCAAAATGTTGAAGGAGCAAAATTGGACCAAAAAAATGTAAAATAAGAAAAAATAAAAGCCTTATATAAGTGTTATAATGAAGGTAACACATGCTGTAGGTGTCTATATTAGCTATAATAGCCTACTATCAAAATTACTTTAAAAGTCTTATATAAGTGTTATAATGAAGGCAACACATGATATAAGTTTCTATATCAGCCTACTATCAAAAATGACTTTAAAAGTTTTATATAAGTGTTATAATGGAGAAGACGCATGATGTAAAAGTATCTATATTAATTATATTAGCCTACTATCAAAATTATTTTAAAAGACTTATATAGGTGTTGTAATGAAGGCAACACATGATGTAAGTGTCTATATTAGCCTACTATCAAAGTGACTTAAATCCTTATATAAGTGTTATAATGAAGACAACACGACGTAAGTGTCCATATAAGATGCAATAGCCTACTATTAAAATGACTTTAAAAGACTTATATAACTGTTATAATAAAGGAAACGCATGATGCAAGTGTCTATATTAGTTATATTAGCCTACTATTAAAATTACTTTAAAATTCTTATATAAGTGTTATAACGAAGGCAACACATGATGTATGTGTCTATATTAGCCTACTATCAAAATGACTTTAAAAGACTTATATAAGTGTTATAATAAAGGAAGCGCATGATGCAAGTGTCTATATTAGTTATATTAGCCTACTATTAAAATGACTTTAAAAGTCTTATATAAGTGTTATAATAAAGGAAACGCATGATGTAAGTGTCTATATTAGTTATATTAGCCTACTATCAAAATTACTTTAAAAGTCTTATATAAGTGTTATAATGAAGGCAACACATGATATAAGTTTCTATATCAGCCTACTATCAAAAATGACTTTAAAAGTTTTATATAAGTGTTATAATGGAGAAAACGCATGATGTAAAAGTATCTATATTAATTATATTAGCCTACTATCAAAATTATTTTAAAAGACTTATATAGGTGTTGTAATGAAGGCAACACATGATATAAGTGTCTATATTAGCCTACTATCAAAGTGACTTAAATCCTTATATAAGTGTTATAATGAAGACAACACGACGTAAGTGTCCATATAAGATGCAATAGCCTACTATTAAAATGACTTTAAAAGACTTATATAACTGTTATAATAAAGGAAACGCATGATGCAAGTGTCTATATTAGTTATATTAGCCTACTATTAAAATGACTTTTAAATTCTTATATAAGTGTTATAACGAAGGCAACACATGATGTAAGTGTCTATATTAGCCTACTATCAAAATGACTTTAAAAGACTTATATAAGTGTTATAATAAAGGAAGCGCATGATGCAAGTGTCTATATTAGTTATATTAGCCTACTATTAAAATGACTTTAAAAGTCTTATATAACTGTTATAATAAAGGAAACGCATGATGCAAGTGTCTATATTAGTTATATTAGCCTACTATTAAAATGACTTTAAAATTCTTATATAAGTGTTATAACGAAGGCAACACATGATGTAAGTGTCTATATTAGCCTACTATCAAAATGACTTTAAAAGACTTATATAAGTGTTATAATAAAGGAAGCGCATGATGCAAGTGTCTATATTAGTTATATTAGCCTACTATTAAAATGACTTTAAAAGTCTTATATAACTGTTATAATAAAGGAAACGCATGATGCAAGTGTCTATATTAGTTATATTAGCCTACTATTAAAATGACTTTAAAATTCTTATATAAGTGTTATAACGAAGGCAACACATGATGTAAGTGTCTATATTAGCCTACTATTAAAATGACTTTAAAAGTCTTATATAAGTGTAATAATGAAAGCAACTCACGACGTAAGTGTCTATATTAGTTATATTAGCCTACTATCAAAATGACTTTAAAAGTCTTATATAAGTGTTACAATGAAGGCAACACATGATGTAAGTGTCTATATTAGCCTACTATCAAAATGACTTTAAAAGTCTTATATAAGTGTTACAATGAAGGCAACACATGATGTAAGTGTCTATATTAGCCTACTATCAAAATGACTTTAAAAGACTTATATAAGTGTTATAATAAAGGAAGCGCATGATGCAAGTGTCTATATTAGTTATATTAGCCTACTATCAAAATAACTTTAAAAGTCTTATATAAGTGTTATAATGAAGGCAACACATGATGTAAGTGTCCATTAGCCTACTATCAAAATGACTTTAAAAGTCTTATATAAGTGTTACAATGAAGGCAACACATGATGTAAGTGTCTATATTAGCCTACTATCAAAATGACTTGAAAAGCCTTATATAAGTGTTATAATAAAGGAAGCGCATGATGCAAGTGTCTATATTAGTTATATTAGCCTACTATCAAAATGACTTTAAAAGTCTTATATAAGTGTTACAATGAAGGCAACACATGATGTAAGTGTCTATTAGCCTACTATCAAAATGACTTTAAAAGTCTTATATAAGTGTTACAATGAAGGCAACACATGATGTAAGTGTCTATTAGCCTAATATCAAAATGACTTTAAAAGTCTTATATAAGTGTTACAATGAAGGCAACACATGATGTGTTTATATTAGCCTACTATCAAAATGACTTGAAAAGCCTTATATAAGTGTTACAATGAAGGCAACACATGATGTGTCTATATTAGCCTACTATCAAAAATGACTTTAAAAGTCTTATATAAGTGTTACAATGAAGGCAACACATGATGTAAGTGTCTATGTTAGCCTACTATCAAAATGACTTGAAAAGCCTTATACAAGTGTTACAATAAAGGCAACACATGATGTGTCTATATTAGCCTACTATCAAAAATGACTTAAAAAGTCTTATATAAGTGTTATAATGAAGGCAACACATGATGTAAGTGTCTATATTAGCCTACTATCAAAAATGACTTTAAAAGTCTTATATAAGTGTTATAATGAAGGCAACACATGATGTAAGTGTCTATATTAGCCTACTATCAAAATGACTTTAACTCTTATATAAATGTTATAATGAAGGTAACACGTTAAGTGTCTATATTAGCTATATTAGACTTTAATGACTTTAATATACTTATATAAGTGTTATAATGGAGGCAACATGATGCAAAAGTGTCTATATTAATTATTATTAGCCTTTCATGGGCGCTGCTTTTTTTATACCCAAATACAGCGCCCACCTGTTCCCAATTAGCCCGTTCACCTGAAGGGATGTTCCAAATGTTTGCTTTCTCAGTCTTTTTTGCCACTTCTGCCAGCTTTTTCGAAACATGTCACAGGCATCAAATTCCAAATGAGCTAATAAATGCAAAAAACAACATAATTAAAAGCTCTAACATGAAATATCTTGTCTTTGCGGTCTAAATATGAGTAGAAAAGGATTTACAAATCATTGTATTCTGTTTTTATTTACCATTTACACAACATGACAACTTTACTGATTTTGGGTTTGTATTTTCACTTTCCTACGAAATCCATCAAAAAAATGGTGAGATACGGGCAAGCCTGTCTCCTCCCCAGAGATATGCTAAGTGGCGTCATCCACGGCGAGGAAAGAGGTCTCTGTCAGGAAAGCAGCAGTGGGTAAAAACTCCACTGAAACAAATAGTCTCAGCACCGCCTCCTCATCGCTTCAACATAAACTCTGGCAAGGCTAAATATTCTGATGTTCCTTTCCAATAAAGTGTGGACTGCATAAGGCGATGAATGGTG
>NC_084638.1:10611246-10616246 GCF_033978795.1 Nerophis ophidion
AACTGGTCCGGCGTGCCCGAAAGACCTCCCTAGGGAGGCGTTCGGGTGGCATCCTGACCAGATGCCCGAACCGTCTCTTCTGGCTCCTCTCCATGTGGAGGAGCAGCAGTGCCAAGCATTTTTATAGTCTTTGGTTGAACTCACGACCTACCGATCTCAGGGCGGACACTCCAACCACTAGGCCACTGAGTAGTGAAGTAGTGTGTAAAAGATATCACCACATTGGCTCAGGAACACTTGCGAAAACCACGGTCAGTAACTACAGTCGGTCGCTACACCTGTAAGTGCAAGTTATAACTCCACCAGCTATGTGTCAACAACACCCAGAAACGCCGCCCGAGCTCAACTATAAGGGTGATGGGTCAAATGCAGAGAATAATTTCGCCACATCAAAGAGTGTGGGTCTGACAATCATTGGTACTTTAACTTTAACTTTAACTAAGATGGCTCGGGCGGCGTTTCTGGGTGTTGTTGACACATAGCTGGTGGAGTTATAACTTGCACTTACAGGTGTAGCGACCGACTGTAGTTACTGACCGTGGTTTTCGCAAGTGTTCCTGAGCCCATGTGGCAATATCCTTTACACACTACTTCACTACTCAGTGGCCTAGTGGTTGGAGTGTCCGCCCTGAGATCGGTAGGTTGTGAGTTATAACTCCACTATGCAAAGCCACGGCCATGTGTCAACAACACCCAGATATGCCGCCCGAGCTCAACTACAAGGGTGATTGGTCAAATGCAGAGAATAATTTCGCCACATTTAAGGGTGTGTGTGACGATTATTGATACTTTAACTTTAACTTTAACTAAGATGGCTCAGGCGGCGTTTCTGGGTGTTGTTGACACATGGCTGAGGCTTTGCATGGTGGAGTTATAACTTGCACTTACAGGTGTAGCGACCGACTGTAGTTACTGACCGTGGTTTTCGCAAGTGTTCCTCAGCCCATGTGGTGATATCTTTTACACACTACTTCACTACTCAGTGGCCTAGTGGTTGGAGTGTCCGCCCTGAGATCGGTAGGTCGTGGCTGTGGCTCTGCATAGTGGAGTAATAACTCACAACCTACCGATCTCAGGGCGGACACTCCAACCACTAGGCCACTGAGTAGTGAAGTAGTGTGTAAAGGATATCACCACATGGGCTCAGGAACACTTGCGAAAACCACGGTCAGTAACTACAGTCGGTCGCTACACCTGTAAGTGCAAGTTATAACTCCACCATGCAAAGCCTCAGCCATGTGTCAACAACACCCAGAAACGCCGCCCGAGCCATCTTAGTTAAAGTTAAAGTTAAAGTACCAATGAATGTCACACACGCTCTTTGATGTGGCGAAATTATTCTCTGCATTTGACCCATTACCCTTGTAGTTGAGCTCGGGCGGCGTTTCTGGGTGTTGTTGACACATGGCTGTGGCTTTGTATAGTGGAGTTATAACTCACAACCTACCGATCTCAGGGCGGACACTCCAACCACTAGGCCACTGAGTAGTGAAGTAGTGTGTAAAGGATATCGCCACATGGGCTCAGGAACACTTGCGAAAACCACGGTCAGTAACTACAGTCGGTCGCTACACCTGTAAGTGCAAGTTATAACTCCACCATGCAAAGCCTCAGCCATGTGTCAACAACACCCAGAAACGCCGCCCGAGCCATCTTAGTTAAAGTTAAAGTACCAATGAATGTCACACACACACTCTTTGATGTGGCGGAATTATTCTCTGCATTTGACCCATCACCCTTGTAGGTGAGCTGTGGCGACGTTTCTGGGTGTTGTTGACACATGGCTGTGGCTTTGCATAGTGGAGTTATAACTCACAGCCTACCGATCTCAGGTCGGACACTCCAACCACTAGACCACTGCGTAGTGAAGTAGTGTGTAAATGGACATCGCCACATGGGCTCAGGAACACTTGCGAAAACCACGGTCAGTAACTACAGTCGGTCGCTACATCTGTAAGTGCAAGTTATAACTCCACCATGCAAAGCCACAGCCATGTGTCAACAACACCCAGAAATGCCGCCCGAGCCATTTTAGTTAAAGTTAAAGTTAAAGTACCAATGATCGTCACACACACTCTCTTTTGATGTGGCGAAATTATTCTCTGCATTTGACCCATTACCCTTGTAGTTGAGCTCGGGCGGCGTTTCTGGGTGTTGTTGACACATGGCTGTGGCTTTGTATAGTGGAGTTATAACTCACAACCTACCGATCTGAGGGTGGACACTCCAACCACTAGGCCACTGAGTAGTGAAGTAGTGTGTAAAGGATATTACCACATGGGCTCAGGAACACTTGCGAAAACCACGGTCAGTAACTACAGTCGGTCGCTACACCTGTAAGTGCAAGTTATAACTCCACCAGCTATGTGTCAACAACACCCAGAAACGCCGCCCGAGCCATCTTAGTTAAAGTTAAAGTTAAAGTACCAATGATCGTCACACGCACTCTTTGATGTGGCGAAATTATTCTCTGCATTTGACCCATCACCCTTGTAGTTGAGCTCGGGCGGCGTTTCTGGGTGTTGTTGACACATGGCTGTGGCTTTGCATAGTGGAGTTATAACTCACAGCCTACCGATCTCAGGTCGGACACTCCAACCGCTAGGCCACTGCGTAGTGAAGTAGTGTGTAAATGGACATCGCCACATGGGCTCAGGAACACTTGCGAAAACCACGGTCAGTAACTACAGTCGGTCGCTACATCTGTAAGTGCAAGTTATAACTCCACCATGCAAAGCCACAGCCATGTGTCAACAACACCCAGAAATGCCGCCCGAGCCATTTTAGTTAAAGTTAAAGTTAAAGTACCAATGATCGTCACACACACTCTCTTTTGATGTGGCGAAATTATTATCTGCATTTGACCCATTACCCTTGTAGTTGAGCTCGGGCGGCGTTTCTGGGTGTTGTTGACACATGGCTGTGGCTTTGTATAGTGGAGTTATAACTCACAACCTACCGATCTGAGGGTGGACACTCCAACCACTAGGCCACTGAGTAGTGAAGTAGTGTGTAAAGGATATTACCACATGGGCTCAGGAACACTTGCGAAAACCACGGTCAGTAACTACAGTCGGTCGCTACACCTGTAAGTGCAAGTTATAACTCCACCAGCTATGTGTCAACAACACCCAGAAACGCCGCCCGAGCCATCTTAGTTAAAGTTAAAGTTAAAGTACCAATGATCGTCACACGCACTCTTTGATGTGGCGAAATTATTCTCTGCATTTGCCCCATCACCCTTGTAGTTGAGCTCGGGCGGCGTTTCTGGGTGTTGTTGACACATGGCTGTGGCTTTGCATAGTGGAGTTATAACTCACAACCTACCGATCTCAGGGCGGACACTCGAACCACTAGGCCACTGCGTAGTGAAGTAGTGTGTAAAGGATATCGCCACATGGGCTCAGGAACACTTGCGAAAACCACGGTCAGTAACTACAGTCGGCCGCTACACCTGTAAGTGCAAGTTATAACTCCACCATGCAAAGCCTCAGCCACGTGTCAACAACACCCAGAAACGCCGCCCGAGACATCTTAGTTAAAGTTAAAGTTAAAGTACCAATGATTGTCACACACGCTCTTTGATGTGGCGAAATTATTCTCTGCATTTGACCCATCACCCTTGTAGTTGAGCTCGGGCGGCGTATCTGGGTGTTGTTGACACATGGCCGTGGCTTTGCATAGTGGAGTTATAACTCACAACCTACCCATCTCAGGGCGGACACTCCAACCACTAGGCCACCGAGTAGTGAAGTAGTGTGTAAAGGATATCGCCACATGGGCTCAGGAACACTTGCGAAAACCACGGTCAGTAACTACAGTCGGTCGCTACACCTGTAAGTGCAAGTTATAACTCCACCATGCAAAGCCACAGCCATGTGTCAACAACAGCCAGAAACGCCGCCCGAGCCATCTTAGTTAAAGTTAAAGTACCAATGATTGTCACACACGCTCTTTGATGTGGCGAAATTATTCTCTGCATTTGACCCATCACCCTTGTAGTTGAACTCGGGCGGCGTTTCTGGGTGTTGTTGACACATGGCTGTGGCTTTGCATAGTGGAGTTATAACTCACAACCTACCGATCTCAGGGCGGAGACTCTAACCTAGAACTATACCGTAGAATAGGCGCACCAGGTTATAGCGATTTGTGAGCAAATGAAAAACGATAAGTGCGTCTTATAGTCGGAAAAATATGGTCCGTTTATTATTTATTTTTTAGGATACTATACTCTCTACCGGTTCATGACGTTTTAATGACTCAGGGACCTCCGACGGTAAGACCCAGGACACGTTGGGAAGGCCTAGGAACGCCCCGGGATCCCCCCGGGAGGAGCTGGACGAAGTGGCTGGGGAGAGGAAAGTCTGGGCTTCCTTGCTTAGGCTGCTGCCCCCGCGACCCCACCTCGGATAAACAGAAAAAGACGGATGGATGGATGGACTTAAGAGAAAATCCTTCCCACGTCCTTACCCGTTTTCAGCCTCGGTTTATTGCACGTGCTAACGTATCTTAATGGACCCGTGCCTTCAGGGGGTTGCATTGTTTACGTGCCACGGTCTTAAAAACCCGGCTGGTTCTGGCCTACATTTGTCGTGTCTAATGACGGATCCCGCCTCCGCATTGTTAAAAAGTACGAGAAAGACGCTCCGTCATCAAAGTGTGAATGAGGGCTTTACTTTCTATTTGTGGCAGCACAATATTTGCATCCGTGTGTGAATGAGGGCGCTTTGTGGAAATGTGCTCAATAAAAACACACCGCTTTAATCAATAGCATGTCTTAATATGCATCTGTCCATTTATACCGTCGATTCTGGGTGTTGTTGATAAATGGCCGTGGCTCAATTCAAAACTTGGTAGACAAACATGTTTGGCCCAACAGCCCGGGCGCAGGGAAGCCGGCGGTGATTCCGGGTGTTGTTGATAAATGGCTGTGGCTCAATTCAAAACTTGGTAGACAAACATGTTTGGCCCAGTGAAGCCGGCGTCAATTCTGGGTGTTG
>NC_084638.1:10621246-10658746 GCF_033978795.1 Nerophis ophidion
TTTGTTCTTTATTAATGTTTTAAGGCTTTTCTACACCAAAATGCATCTATTTTTTCAACTTCTTCTTAGTCTTCACATTTTGCCACGCTCTATTTTACACATTTTTCACCCGATTCAAACTAACTTCAACTTCAAACTGTTCGGCCTCTTTGGGATTCGCGGGATTTCTATTGAAAAATTCCCCAAAAGTCCCAGATTTCCCCTGAATTCCAGGTTTTCCCATTCAAAATGAATCAACCATTTTTCAAACTTTCACCATTTCCACATTTTTCAACCTGTTTAACCCATTCCACCTTCGACATGTTTCACCCATCCTATTAATTTAAACTACAATTTTTCTAGGTTCCAAAAAATTCCCAGATTTCCCAGAATTCCAGGTTTTCCCATTCAAAATGAATCAACCATTTTTCAAACTTCCACCATTTCTACATGTTTCAACCTGTTCAACCCATTCCACCTTCCACATGTTTCACCCATCCTATTAATTTAAACTACAATTTTTCTAAGTTCAAAACAATTCCCAGATATCCCAGAATTCCAGGTTTTCCCATTCAAAATGAATCACCCATTTTTCAAACTTTCACCATTTCCACATTTTTCAACCTGTTTAACCCATTCCACCTTCGACATGTTTCACTCATCCTAGAAATTTAAACTACAATTTTTCTAAAGTTCAAAAAAAATTCCAGGATTTTCCAGAATTTCAGGTTTTCCCATTCAAAATGAATCAACCATTTTTCAAACTTCCACTATTTCCACATTTTTCAACCTGTTCAACCCATTCCACCTTCCACATGTTTCACCCATCCTAAAAATTTAAACTACAATTTTTCAAAGTTCAAAACAATTCCGGGATTTTCCAGGATTTCAGGTTTTCCCATTCAAAATGAATCAACCATTTTTCAAACTTTCACCATTTCCACATTTTTCAACCTGTTTAACCCATTCCACCTTCGACATGTTTCACTCATCCTAGAAATTTTAACTAAAATTGTTCAAAGTTAAAAAAAAATTCAGGATTTTCCAGAATTTCGGGTTTTCCCATTTAAATTGAATCGGCCATTTTTCAAACTTCCACCATTTCCACATTTTTCAACCTGTTTAACCCATTCCACCTTCGACATGTTTCACTCATCCTAGAAATTTTAACAATAGTTTTTGAAAGTTCAAAAAAATTCCAAGATTTTCCAGAATTTCTGGTTTTCCCATTCAAAATGAATCAACCATTTTTCAAACTTTCACCATTTCCACATTTTTCAACCTGTTTAACCCATTCCACCTTCGACATGTTTCACTCATCCTAGAAATTTAAACTACAATTTTTCCAAAGTTCCAAAAAATTCCCAGATTTCCCAGAATTCCATGTTTTCCCATTCAAAATGAATCAACCATTTTTCAAACTTACACCATTTCCACATTTTTCAACCTGTTTAACCCATTCCACCTTCAACATGTTTCACTCCTTCTGGAAATTTTAAAAATAATTTTTCAAAGTTCAAAAAAAATTCCAGAATTTGCTAGAATTCCTGGTTTTTCCAAATCTTTATTTCCACCCATTACTGGAGACTACTTCTTCTACATTTTTCAATGCATTTCAACCATCAAAATCTTAAATAGGACAAAAAAATGAAATTGTTTAATTGTAAAAATTCCAGTAATTCCGTAATACCATTTCTTTATTCAACATGTTACTACTTCAATATTTCACAACCACCCAACACAACTTATGGGACGGCTCACTCACCCACCCTTGGCAAGCAGTTTTTGGAATCCAGGTCCCTTGCAGTCCAGTTCTCCATGTGGCCTCCGAGTCCTCAAGCGCGGTCCAAACACTTTCCAAAAGTTGTACAAAAAAAAAAGTCACTTAACTGGTTTATTAAATAGCCTCGCTGAACATGTTTCTCCTTCAAAAAGTCCTCCAACAACCAAAAAACAAAACAAATGCCTTCCTCTCTCTAACCATGCACACCTGTTGACAACCAGGTAACCACGCCCAATCCCTCTGAGCCAATCACATCGCACGCACTTCACTTTGCCGCCCACTGACCAGTAATATTGATGATGCGTTCAGGGTCGGTGGTAAAAAGCAGTTTGTGATCATATTGCAATTTAAAGGGGATATTTTAGCACCAACAAGACATACTTTAACACTATTTCTACTTGACTATTCCTACATGTAAAGTCAAAATAGTTCGCAACATTAAGGGTTAATAAAGTAAATACTAGATAAATAGTTTTATAGTACAATTACTACGCCTACAATTCAGACAATATTGTACATAAAACTGAGGTAAAATACAAAAAATTAGTAAAAATGTCACAGTGTGTTAAAAAAAAACTGGCAGAAGTATTAAAGGGGAATAAATGTGTGACAAAAGCCCACGTATGTTTTTTGGGGTTTTTTTTATGCATTCTAAATCGTAAATAAAGGTTAGCAAAAGTCAGTTAACAATGGAGTCGATAGGAGAGAAATGTGGGAAGTGTGCAAGTTTGAAAAATGGCCAATGTATTTTGGTGAACACACCATTCCTTTGGAAAACCGGGAAAAATGGATATTCCTGGAATTTGTTCCTTTGGAAAACCGGGATTTTGGGGTGGGGGGAAATTCCGGGGTGAAAAATGTTTTTCACTAGGAATATGGTAGTTTGATCGGGGATATTTTTTTTTAAATGTATTTTGGTGGATTCACGAATCCTTTGGAAATCTGGGAATTCTGGAAATTCCTGGATTTTGTTCCTTTGGAAAAACAGGATATTTTTGAGGGAAATTCCAAGGGGGAAAATGTTTTTTGCTTGGAAAAAGGTGGTTTTATGAGGGATATTTTTTTTTTGTTTCTTTTGGTAAACACACCATTCTTTTGGAAAACCGGGAATTTTGGAAATTCCTGGATTTTTTTTAATTAACTTAGAAAATGGCAGTTTGATCGAGGATATTTTTGGAACAATTTATTTTTGGTGAACACACCATTCCTTTGGAAAACCAGGAATTCTGAAAATTCCTGGATTTTATTTTTTTTTTTACTTGGAAAACGGTGGTTTGATCGGGGATATTTTTTTTGAAAAAATTTATTTTGGTGAACACACCATTCCTTTGGAAAACCGGGAATTCTGGATATTCCTGGAATTTGTTCCTTTGGAAAATCGGGATTTTGGGGCGGGGAAATTCCGGGGTGAAAAATGTTTTTCACTAGGAATATGGTAGTTTGAGCAAGGATATTTTTTTTTGAATGTATTTTGGTGGATTCACGATTCCTTTGGAAATCTAGGAATTCTGGAAATTCCTGGATTTTGTTCCTTTGGAAAACTGGGATATTTTTGAGGGAAATTCCAAGGGGAAAAATGTTTTTTGCTTGGAAAAAGGTAGTTTTATCAGGGATATTTTTTAAATGTATTTCTTTTGGTAAATACACCATTCTTATGGAAAACCGGGAATTTTGGAAATTCCTGGCTTCTTTTTTATTAACTTAAAAAATGTTAGTTTGACCAGGGATATTTTTTTAACAATTTATTTTCATGAACACACCATTCCTTTGGAAAACCGGGAATTCTGAAAATTCCTGGAATTTTTTTTTCATTTTACGTGGAAAACGGTAGTTTGATCGGGGATATTTTTTTTTGTAAATGTATTTTGGTGAACACACCATTCCTCTGGAAAACCTGGAATTCTGGAAATTCCGGGGATTTTTTCCTTTGGCAGACCGTGAATAATGGAAATTCCTGGGGAATTTTTTTTTTTTAACTTGGAAAATGGTAGTTTGATCGGGGATATTTTTTGAACTATTTATTTTGGTGAACACGCCATTCCTTTGGTAAACCGGGAATTCTTGAAATTCCTGGGGAAAACATTTGTTTTTACTTGGAAAATGGTAGTTTGAACAGGGATTTTTTTTTTTAACAACGTATTTTGTTGGACACACCATTCCTTTTTTAAAACCAGGAATTCTGAAAATTCCTGTAAATTCCTGGAATTTTTTTTTTACTTGCAAAATGGTAGTTTAATTCGGGATATTTTTTGATCAATTTGCTTTGGTGAACACACCATTCCTTTGGAAAACCGGGAATTTTGGAAAATCCTGAATCTTTTAATTTTACTTAGAAAATGGTCGTTTGATCTGGGATATTTTTGGAACAATTTATTTTTGGTGAACACACCATTCCTTTGGAAAACCGGGAATTTTGGAAATTCCTGGATTTTTTTGTTCTGTTTTTTAACCTGAAAAATGGCAGTTTGATCGAGGATATTTATTTTTAACAAATTATTTTGGTGAACACACCATTCCTTTGGAAAACCTGGAATTCTGGAAATTCCGGGAATGTTTTTCCTTTCGGGATTTTTTTTTTTTAACAACGTTTTTAGGTGGACACACCATTCCTTTTTTAAAACCGGGAATTCTGGAAATTCCTGGAAATTATTGGATTTTTTTTTACTTGCAAAATGGTAGTTTAATGAGGGATATTTTTCTAAACAATTTATTTTGGTGAACACTTAATTCCTTTGGAAACCCGGGAATTCTGGAAATTCCTGGAATTTTTTTTTTTACTTGGAAAAGGGTAGTTTGATCAGGGATATTTTTTTAACAATTTATTTTGGTGAACAAACCATTTCTTTGGAAAACCGCGAATTTTGGAAAATTCGTGGATTTTTGTTTATTAACTTAAAAAATGGTAGTTTGACCGGGGATATTTTTTGAACAATTTATTTTCATGAACACACCATTCCTTTGGAAAACCTGGAATTCTGTAAATTCCGAGGATTTTTGCCTTTGGAAAACAGGGAATTCTGGAAATTCCTGGGGAAAAAATGTTTTTAACTTGGAAAATGGTAGTTTGATTGGGTATATTTTTTAACAATTTATTTTGGTGAGCACACCATTTGTTTGGAAAAAAACGGGAATTATGGAAATTCCAGGAATTTCAAGGATTATTTTTTTTTACCTGCAAAAGGGTAGTTTAATCCGGGATATTTTTGGATCAATTTATTTTGGTGAACACACCATTCCTTTGGAAAACCTGGAATTCTGGATATTGCTGGATTTTGTTTTTTTACTTAGAAAACGGTAGTTTGATCGTTCAAGATGAGTATGTGGATGGTGGAATCGGGTGAGAAATGTGGGAATACTCGAAAAATGGCAAATTTCTTTGGTGAACACACCATTCCTTTGGAAAACCGGGAATTTCGGAAATTCCTGGATTTTTTTTACTAATTTAAAAAATGGTAGTTTGATCGGGGATAGTTTTTTTTTAACAATTTATCTTTGCGAACACACCATTCCTTTGGAAAACCAGGAATTATAGAAATTCCTGGAATTCGGAAAAAAAATCACCAGGAAATTGGTAGTTTGACCGAGGATATTTTTTGAACAATTTATTTTGGTGAACACAACAATCCTTTGAAAAACCTGGAATTCTGGAAATTCCGGAAAAAACAATTTTTTAACTTGGAAAATGGTAGTTTGATCGGGGATTTTTTTTAACAATGTTTTTTGGTGGACACACCATTCCTTTTTTAAAGCCGGGAATTTTTGAAATTCCTGGAAATTCCTGGATTCTTAGTTTTTTACTTACAAAATTTTTTTATTAGCAAAGTTTTTTACTTTTACTTTCACTGGGGATGTTTTTATGATCAATTTATTTTTGGTGAACACACCAGGAATTTGGGAAAATCCTGGATCTTTTTTTACTTAGAAAATGGTAGTTTGATCGAGGATATTTTTGGAACAATTTATTTTTGGTGAACACACCATTCCTTTGGAAAACTGGGAATTCTGGAAATTCCTGGGGGATACAAATGTTTTTAACTTGGAAAATGGTAGTTTGATCGAGGATGTATTTTGAACAATTTATTTTTGTGAATAAAACATTCCTTTGAAAAATCTGGAATTCTGGAAATTCCAAGAATTTTTTTCTTTTGGAAAACCGTGAATTCTGGAAATTCCGGGGGGGGCGGAGTTTTTAACTTGGGAAAAAAAAATGTAAGAATGTTTTTTGATGGACACACCATTCCTTTTTCAAAATATGGAAGTCTGGAAATTTTTTTGGGGGGGGGGGACCGGGAATTCTGGAAATTCCGGGGGGGGGAGTTTTTAACTTGGAAAAAAAAAATTAACAATGTATTTTGATGGACACACCATTCCTTTTTTAAAACCTGGAATTCTGGAATTTCCGGGAATTTTTTTCCTGTGGAAAACAGGGAATTCTGGAAATTCCGGGGGGGAAAAGTTTTCAACTTGGAAAGTTTTTTTTAACAATGTTTATTGGTGGACACACCATTCCTTTTTTTAAAACCGGGAATTCTGGAAATTCCAGGAAATTCCTGGATTTTTTTCTATACTTGCAAAATGGTAGTTTAATCAGGGATATTTTTTTCGATCAATCTATTTTGGTGAAAACACCATTCCTTTGGAAACCTGGGAATCCTGGAAATTCCTGGAATTTTATTTATTTATTTATTTTACAACGAGCGCGCTTGCCGCTCTCACATCTCCACTGTCATCCCGACACACAAAACGAAGCATTCGTCTCAGCGGGGGCGTCATGTCTCACCCGATTCATCAGATTATTTGCGGGCCCAGATATGGCGAGGCTGAAGATGTGGTGGTTGACTTTCATTGCGCCGAGGCAGCTCGTGTTTGGCAGACGCAGCTCTGTTTGGCTTCCTCACTCCATAACAACTGCACCTGTCAGTCGTGTGTGTGTGTCTGTGTGTGTGTTTGTGTGTGTGTGTGTGTGTGTGTGTGTGTGTGTGTGTGTGTGTGTGTGTGTGTGTGTGTGTGTGTGTGTGTGTGTTATCTTACCACCACCCCCACCCCCCTCCCCCTTGAGGAATGATTATCATTCCTTCCGTGTCTTGTCTTTGCAGAGGAGTCTGCTTGTTTGAAGTGTTGCAAGCGTACATTTTTATGTGACCACGCCAGGACCACATATCACATATTCCCTTCTCTTATCGCAGCGCTGCTGAGTGCATCAGAATAGAAGCGCACGCTATCTGCCTCTAATATGCAGTAAACGGCGCAGGTAGCAGCAAAAAAGTGGTAATGTTGTGTGAAATAACGGCTTCCTATCCTTCCAGTTGTGTTGAGGGTCGCCGCTGTTGCCATGGTGACAAAGGTTGTGTTTCTTGATCACGTCACTGTGGAGAGATTGGGGTGGGACACGCTGCAGCCCTGCCCAAGATGGCGGCTTGCTCTCTGGCATTTTTCGCTCGTCACGTTCTGCTGCTGGTTCTCCTACTACTTCCCTGATCTTTCCTCCTTCTCCCCTTTTATACAGCCAGAGGAGAAATGTTAATTGTGTGCCGGTGCGCAATCCACGCACCTGGGTTAGATCGCGGTGGCGGCGCTCCCAGCACGCCCCGCCTCTCCGGTAAATAAATAAATGATAAATGGTTTGTATTTGTATAGCGCTTTTCTACCTTCAAGGTACTCAAAGCGCTTTGACACTACTTCCACATTCACACACTGATGGAGGGAGCTGCCATGCAAGGCGCTAACCAGAACCCATCAGGAGCAAGGGTGAAGTGTCTTGCTCAGAACACAACGGACGTGACGAGGTTGGTACTAGGTGGGATTTGAACCAGGGACCCTCGGGTTGCGAACGGCCACTCTCCCCACTGCGCCACGCCGGTCCGCCACATTCTCCGCCTCCTTGCCGCCATCTTGGGCAGGGCTGCAGCGTGCCCGTCGACTCCGCTTAAGAATTTATCATCTAAACTTTTTCCCACACTGATAAGGGTTTTATTTATCAAAATGTGTAATTTAATTTAAGTTTTTTTCAATAAATATCCAGATCTGTGGTTCTGAAACTTAGTAGTAGTAGGCCTAAGTATTCATTAAAAGCTTTTATTTAACATGGATATTTTTGGCATCTGTAATATTCTGGAGATTTCTTTGGAAAACCGGGAATTTTGGAAATTCCTGGAATTTTTTTTCTTTGGAAAACTGAAAAGTTTGGCAATTCCTGGATTTAAAAAAAAAATGTACTTGGAAAATGGTAGTTTGATCGAGGATATTTAATGAATAATTTATTTTATTGAACACACCATTCCCTTGGAAAACCGGGAATTTAGGAAATTCCTGAAATTCTGTGTCTTTGGAAAACTGGAAATTTCTGGAATTTTTTTCTTTGGAAACCTGGAAATTTTGGAAATTCCTGGAATTTTTTTTTTAACTTAGAAAATGGTCAATCCATCGGGGATGTTTTTTTATTTTTTATCTCTTTTGGTGAATTTTTTATCTCTTTTGGTGAATTTTGCTTTGGAAAATCAGGTTTCCCGGAATTTTTTCTGATTTTGATTTAATTTTTTAACTTGAAAAAATGGTAGGTTGTTCAAGGATATTTATTGAATAATTTATTTTATTGAACACACCATTCCCTTGGAAAACTGGGAATTTGGGAAATTCCAAAAATTTTGTGTCTTTGTAAAACTGGAAATTTCTGGAATTTTTTTCTTTGGAAACCTGGAAATTTTGGAAATTCCTGGAATTATTTTTTTTAACTTAGAAAATGGTAAATTGATCGGGGATGTTTATTTTTAATTTTTTATCTCTTTTGGTGAATTTTTTATCTCTTTTAGTGAATTTTGCTTTGGAAAATCAGGTTTCCCGGAATTTTTCCTGATTTTGATTTAATTTTTTAACTTGAAAAAATGGTAGTTTGACCGAGGATATTTATTGAATAATTTCTTTTATTGAACACACCATTCCTTCGGAAAACCGGGAATTTAGGAAATTCCTGAAATTTTGTGTCTTTGGAAAACTGGAAATTTTGGAAATTCCTGGAATTGTTTTTTTTTTTACTTGAAAAATGGTAAATTAATCAGGGATATTTTTGGAATTATCTATTTTGGTGAACACACCGCTCCTTTAGAAAACCAGGTTTCCTGGAAATTCTTGGAATTGCATTTATTTTTTTAACTTGGAAAATGGTAGTTTGATCGAGAATATATTTGGAACAATTTATTTTGGTGAACACACTATTTCTTAAGAAAATTGGCCATTCTGGAAATTTCTGGATTTTTTTTTTATTTCATTTTTTAATTGGAGGATATTTTTTGAAACAATTTATTTTGGTGAACGCACCATTCCTTTGGAAAACCGGGAATTTTGAGAATTCCTGAAATGTTTTCCTTTGGAAAACTGGGAATTCTAGAAAATCCTGGAATTGTTTTCTTGAGAAAACTGGGAATTCTAGAAATTCCTGGATTTTTTTTCTTGGAAAACCGGGAATTCTGGAAATTCCTGGATTTTTTTTCTTTGGAAAACTGGGAATTCTTGAAATTTCTGGATTTTTTTCTTTGGAAAACTGGGAATTCTAAAAAATCCTGGAATTGTTTTCTTTAGAGAACTGGGAATTCTAGAAATTCCTGGAATTATTTTTCTTTAGAAAACTGGGGATTCCGTAAATTCCTGGATCTTCTTTTTTTTTATTAGAAAATGGTAAATTGGGTATATTTTTTTTAAACAATTTCATTTGGTGAACACACCACTCCTTTGGAAAACCAGGTTTCCTGGAAATTCTTGGAATTGTAATTAATTTATTAACTTGGAAAATGGTAGTTTCATCGAGGATATTTTTGGGAGAATGTTTATTTTGGTGAACACACCATTCCTTTGGAAAAAGGGGAATTCTGCAAATTCCTGGAATTTTTTTCTTTGGAAAACTGGGAATTCTAGAAATCCTTGGATTTTTTTTCTTTGGAAAACAGGGAATTCTAGAAATTATGGAATTTTTTTTCTTTGGAAAACTGGGAATTCTAGAAATTCCTGGAATTTTTTTCTTTAGAAAACTGGGAATTCCGGAAATTCCTGGATCTTTTTTTTTTTTTATTAGAAAAATGGTAAATTGATTGGGGATATTTTCTGAACGATCGATTCACCATTTTCCAAGTTAAAAAATAAAAGCTTCCAGGAATTTCCAGAATCCCCAGTTTTCCAAAGAAAATTTCCAGGAATTTCCAGAATTCCAGGTTTTCCAAAGGAATTGTGTGTTCACCACTCTTTTGGAAAACCAGGTTTCCTGGAAATTCTTGGAATTGTATTTTTTTTTTACTTGGAAAACGGTAGTTTGATCAAGGATATTTTCTTAATAATTTATTTTGCTGAACACACCATTCCTGTGGAAATCA
The DNA here is from genome assembly GCF_033978795.1 of Nerophis ophidion. Taxonomy (NCBI): domain Eukaryota; kingdom Metazoa; phylum Chordata; class Actinopteri; order Syngnathiformes; family Syngnathidae; genus Nerophis; species Nerophis ophidion. The sequence continues at coordinate 10,631,369 of NC_084638.1, forward strand.
AGTAGATCTGGAAATTCCTGGATTTTTTTTCTTTGGAAAACTGGGAATTTTGGAAAAACCTGGAATTTTGTTTGTTTGTTGTTTTCTAACTTGGAAAATGGTAAATTGATCAAGGATATTTTTGGAACAATTTATTTAGGTGAGCACACCATTCCATTGGGAATTCCAGGAATTCTGGAAATTTCCGGACAATTTTTTGGGGGAAAACTGGGAGTTCTGGAATTTCCTGGATTTTTTTTTTTTTTTAACTTAGAAAATGTTAGTTTGATCAAAGAAATTTTTTTGAACTGTGACATAATCGGAGCCTAAAATAGGACAATCATTCATAACAATGATTTTAATTAATTTTTATTATTTTTGAGCAATGACAGTTTTTGTTTTTGTTTGTTTTTAAGTCCTACTAAAATTATACTAAAAATGAGTCATACATTTATATTTATTTTTATTTATTTTTTTTACTTTCAATGCTTAGGTTTCTAGATCGACTTCAAATCTATTTGTCCATTTTTATGTTTTAAAACAATTTTTGTTTTTATTTTTATGCCCTTTTTTGTCAAAAATAACCGACCGAGCTCAAATACACCTAAAAAAAAACTAGCCTAAATAGCACGTTAGCATCGATTAGCTCGCCTGATTTTAGCACGACACACAAGTCAAAAACCTCAACGAAGCTCACCTTTTACACATCCACCACACAGTATAAAACATTTGGTGGACAAAATTTGACAAAGAAGGAGTGGCATGCACACAAAGTACGCTGAATTCCAGAGTCGGTCCTCATCATATTTAGCTTCGGCGTGTTCGCCCCCCAAAAAATTCAGTTTTTCCTTCAAAGAATGATTCAGTATTCAAAGACGAGGCGCAGTTGAGGTCTGAGTGCTTTTTGGTTGACGTTTTAAGTTGTAAACATTGTTGTTTCTGACATGACGAGTCCAGGGAAGCTGAAGCCAGAGATCTGTCAGGACTTAAGTGACTGAAATCCCCCACAATCACATCAAAGGAATCCCGGGTGATTGTTCTGGACCTCCTTGTTGGTTTTAGCACTCTGGGGCTGGAAACACCTACCAGGAACACGGATGTAGACTACCCAGCCTGATAGAGAGTCCAGTCCATAGTGGATCTAGTTAATAGTGTGAGAGTCCAGTCCATAGTGGATCTAGTTAATAGTGTGAGAGTCCAGTCCATAGTGGATCTAACATAATAGTGTGAGTCCCGTCCATAGTGGATTTAACATAATAGTGAGAGTCCAGTCCATAGTGGATCTAACATAATAGTGAGAATCCAGTCCATAGTGGATCTAACATAATAGTGAGAGTCCAGTCCATAGTGGATCTAACATAATAGTGTGAGAGTCCAGTCCATAGTGGATCTAACATAATAGTAAGAGTCCAGTCCATAGTGGATGTAATCTAATAGTGAGAGTCCAGTCCATTGTGGATCTAACATAATAGTGAGAGTCCAGTCCATAGTGGATCTAACATAATAGTGAGAGTCCAGTCCATAGTGGATCTAACATAATAGTGTGAGAGTCCAGTCCATAGTGTATCTAACATAATAGTGAGAGTCCAGTCCATAGTGGATCTAACATAATAGTGTGAGTCCAGTCCATAGTGGATCTAACATAATAGTGACAGTCCAGTCCATAGTGGATCTAACATAATAGTAAGAGTCCAGTCCATAGTGGATGTAATCTAATAGTGAGAGTCCAGTCCATTGTGGATCTAACATAATAGTGAGAGTCCAGTCTATAGTGGATCTAACATAATAGTGAGAGTCCAGTCCATAGTGGATATAACTTAATAGTGAGAGTCCAGTCCATAGTGGATCTAGTTAATAGTGTAAGAGTCCAGTCCATAGTGGATCTAACATAATAGTCAGAGTCCAGTCCATAGTGGATCTAGTTAATAGTGAGAGAGTCCAGTCCATAGTGGATCTAGTTAATAGTGCGAGAGTCCAGTACATAGTGGATGTAACATAATAGTGAGAGTCCAGTCCATAGTGGATCTAACATAATAGTGTGAGAGTCCAGTCCATAGTGGATCTAACATAATAGTGAGAGTTCAGTCTATAGTGGATCTAACATAATAGTGTGAGAGTCCAGTCCATAGTGGATCTAACATAATAGTGAGAGTCCAGTCCATAGTGGATCTAACATAATAGTGTGAGAGTCCAGTCCATAGTGGATCTAACATAATAGTGTGAAAGTCCAGTCCATAGTGGATCTAACATAATAATGAGAGTCCAGTCCATAGTGGATCTAACATAATAGTGAGAGTCTAGTCCATAGTGGATCTAACACAATAGTGTGAGAGTCCAGTCCATAGTGGATCTAACATAATAGTGAGAGTCCAGTCCATAGTAGATCTAACATAATAGTGTGGGAGCCAGATGGAGCTAGACCATGTAGTATTTTATACGTAAGTAGTAAAACCTTGAAGTCCCATCTGAAGTGCACAGGAACTTAATACATCTAAGTTTAAAAAGAAGGGTTTTTAAGCCTTTTTTAAAAGCATTCACAGTCTGTGGTACCCTCAGGTGGTCAGGGAGAGCGTTCCACGTACTAGTAGCGCCATTTTATTTGATTTCAATATTTAAGACGTAGTGATTAGCTGTTGAGTGGACTCTCTAAAAGTGTCCCCCCCACCCCACCCGTCTCTCCCAGGTATGTGGTCCTTCTCCGTGTCCGAGCTGGCCGTCCCCGGCGCGGAAATAGGACGCATCGCGGCGGGCGACGCCGACCTCGGAGACAACGCCAGGCTGGAGTACACCATCTTGGAGGGCGAGACGGGCGACACCTTCAACATCTCGGGAGTCGACCGGGACGCCGTCATCACGCTGAACAAGGTAAGGGCTGTAAAACGGGGACAGGGTGCGTTTTTTTCTGGTCACTAAGTAGTATTTTGTTGGTGGTTTTTAAGGGTGTGTAGTGAAGCATGTTTAGTTAGTCCTCGTCCTCCAGTGATAATGGTACTTGTACAAATTTTTAAATGATGGGCCGCCACCTGCGCAACACATCAAGTCGTAAAATTTTAAGACGGACCAGGTTGCCAGGAGAAGGGTACATTTCGGACCGCATTGTGCTGAGTGTGAAATTTGGTGGAGGAGGAATTATGGTGTGGGAGTTTTTCTTGACCCTTTAGTTCCAGTAAAAGGAACGTTGAATGAACATTTTGGGACAATTCCATGCTTCCAACCTTCCGACATGACTGTGCACCAGTTCAGAAAGCCACGTGCATAAAGACATGGACGACAGAGTCCCATCTGGGTGAACTTGACTGGCCTGCACAGAGTCCTGACCTGAACCCGACAGAACAACCTTTGGGCATAGTTGCCAACCTTGAGACCTCCGAATTCAGGAGATTTTGAGGGGGAGTTGGGGCAGGTGGGGGGTTGAGGTGGGCGGGGTCGGGGTGGGCGGTGCCGGGGGGCGGGGTTAAGGGGGGAGGAGTATATTTATAGCTAGAATTCACTGAAAATCAAGTAATTCATATATACATATATATAGGCCCTGTGATGAGGTGGCGACTTGTCCAGGGTGTAACCCGCCTTCCGCCCGATTGTAGCTGAGACAGGCACCAGCGCCCCCCGCGACCCCAAAGGGGAATAAGCGGTAGGAAATGGATGGATGGAGTGAGTTTAGGGTTGAATTGTCCATCCTTATTCTATTCTCTGTCACTCGTAGTCGTCGCAGTTGTGCACCCTCCAAAATCCTAGACGTTATTTTCGGGAGAGGCAATGAAATTCGGGAGTCTCCCGGAAAATTCGGGAGAGTTGGCAAGTATGCCTTTGGGATGACTTAGAACGGAGACTGAGAGGCAGGCCTTCTCGACCAACATCTTGACTAGCCTGCACAGAGTCCTGACCTGAACCCGATATAATAACCTTTGGGGTGACTTAGAACGGAGACTGAGAGGCAGGCCTTCTCGACCAACATCTTGACTGGCCTGCACAGAGTCGTGACATAAACCCGATATAGTAACCTTTGGGGTGACTTAAAACGGAGACTGAGAGGCAGGCCTTCTCAACCGACATCTTGACTGGCCTGCACAGAGTCCTGACCTGAACCCAATATAATAGCCTTTGTGGTGACTTAGAATTGAGACTGAGAGGCAGGCCTTCTCGACCGACATCTTGACTGGCCTGCACAGAGTCCTGACCTGAACCTGATAGAACAACCTTTGGGATGACTTAGAACAGAGACTGAGAGCCAGGCCTTCTCGACCGACATCTTGACTGGCCTGCACAGAGTCCTGACCTGAACCCGATAGAACAAACTTTGGGGTGATTTAGAACAGAGAGTGAGAGGCAGGCCTTCTCGGCCAACATCTTGACTGGCCTGCACAGAGTCCTGACCTGAACCCGATAGAACAACCTTTGTGAAGTGAAGTGAATTATATTTATATAGCGCTTTTTCTCCAATGACTCAAAGCGCTTTACATAGTGAAACCCAATATCTAATTTTTTACATTTAACGCAGTGTTGGTGGCACTGGGAGCAGGTGGGTAAAGTGTCTTGCCCAAGGACACAACAGCAGTGACTAGGATGGCGGAAGCGGGAATCGAACATGCAACCCTCAAGTTGCTGGCATGGCCGCTCTACCAACCGAGCTATACCGCCCATTTGGGGTGACTTCGAACGGAGACTGAGAGCCAGGCCTTCTCGACCAACATCTTGACTGGCCTGCACAGAGTCCTGACCTGAACATGATAGAACAACCTTTGAGGTGACTTAGAACAGAGAGTGAGAGGCAGGCTTTCTCGACCAACATCTTGACTGGCCTTTACTGAGTCTTGACCTGAACCCGATTAAACAACCTTTGGGGTGACTTAGAACGAAGACTGAGAGCTAGGTCTTCTCGACCGACATCTTGACTGGCCTGCACAGAGTCCTGACCTGAACCCGATAGAACAACCTTTGGGATGACTTAGAACGGACTTCTGCTCTTAAGATCAATAAAAAATGATGCCACATATTTTTTGCCCATGCAAAAAACAAACTGCATGTATTAAATCGAGGTCCAAGTGACGAGCCACAGCTGCCTTCCATCTGGAGCATTTGTGTACGCAGACGGAAAAAAAAAATGAGAATCTGCAATTTTTTTCCGCGGGGTTCAGCTGGCTAACAGTTCCCTAAAGTGCAATGCGAGATCGTGACGATTTTCAACGGCCATTTGGCTAAGATGGCCGTCAGTCCCCCTATAATCATATCCTCATGAAGATTTGTGACCACGGTGCATGTTATGAGTGGCGACACCTGCTCATGACCATTCAAGCACGTGCTAGAGAGGAAGGCCATCAGGAGACGTGAGAAGAATATCTAAGATAATTATGTAGTATGCATCTGAGAAACATCTGTCAATATCCCACAATTTTTAAGTAACTCATCATTTACGTTCCGTCACGGTACAGGTTGGGTGAAGACGACACAGATAGCAGGGCGCGTGTGGTGTGCGACTGTGCGTAGTGATTAGCTGTCGAGTGTTACCTGGTAGTGTTGAGCCAGGTGCCAGGTTACAAGGGGGCGAGGCGAGGCGAGCTCGGAGGTCCGTGCGCAGGCGTGAGGTCTAGGGGCAAGAGCAAGGTCGAAATCCAAGAGGCAGCCAGGGAATCGGAGGGAATACGGGGAGACGAGGCGCACTGCTCGTGACACAGGAACGGGGGATAGCTGAGTACTGGAACAGGTCGCTAGTTTCTGGCCCGGAACGCAGGTTTTCACGCCCAGGAAGCTGATCAGCGTGCGCCCGGGCCTTAACATTTTCATGAATTACATTACAATGATATGTGGCAGGCAGGGAACCGGAGGGAATACGGGGAGACGAGGCGCACTGCTCGTGACACAGGAACGGGGGATAGCTGAGTACTGGAACAGGTCGCTACGTTCTGGCCCGGAACGCAGGTTTTCACGCCCAGGAAGCTGATCAGCGTGCGCCCGGGCCTTGACATTTTCATGAATTACATTACAATGATATGTGGCAGCCAGGGAACCTTAGGGAATACGGGGAAACGAGGCGCACTGCTCGTGACGCGGGAACGGGGGATAGCTGAGTACTGGAACAGGTCACTACGTTGTGCCCCGGAATGCAGATTTTCACGCCCAGGAAGTTGATCAGCGTGCGCCCGGGCCTTGACATTTTCATGAATTACATTACAATGATATGTGGCAGCCAGGGAACCGGAGGGAATACGGTGAGACGAGGCGCACTGCTCGTGACGCGGGAACGGGGGATACATGAGTACTGGAACAGGTCGCTACGTTCTGGCCCGGAACGTAATTTACCGCACGCCTTTTTCTCAGTCAGTGTGTTCCGGAATAGCCTCTGCTGATGGCATCGTATTCATAGGTTACACCCTTTGATCTTTTTCTGCAAATGCTGGCTTCTATTGCCGATGAATCTTTAAAGAGGTCAAAAGGCAAAAAAATAATAAAGTGTACCTCGTCTGCAGCGGCGCCAAAAACACATTCCGCACCGGGACCCGTTCCATCAGAACCATTAACTGCCGTGGCTTTTGATAGCATATGCAATCCATCTTCCCACTGGCATCGACTACAGACGCTGGAAATACAGCATCTGCCTCTCGGATGCTAATAGTAAAGAATTAGATTTCCCACATATTGATAGTTTTTTTCGTTGGAACAACATCCCCTATGAAAAGTCTTCATTTTTGATGGGTTTGCCTCCAAAAGTAGCAAACTGATATATTGGCCAAGATTCCGAGTTTGCAACTTTATAGCATATAGAAACCTGCTCAGTTCTGATTGGATAATAAACAAGGGGCAGTCGGCGCTGAAACCAGAAACCACCTCAGATTAATTTCCATAGACTGACTTAGTTCTCCTTTAGGCACCTTTTCTTTGAACTGTTTTGTAGCCAAGGCCACGGCTGTTTATGACCCCTCCTCCCTTAGAAACAGCTGTTGCCATATAATCAGGGAAAGTCCAAATAAAAGAGGAGGCGCACAATCTTTCGTCAGAGCGTGGGACGACACCGTACAAGGGTCCCAGATTTCTCCCTTCACTGTAACTGAAGCACAGTACGTCTGACTATGGTCGCCCTAATTCGCCAACAATCCAGTTTACCAGAGTCGTGCTGTCAGAATAATTATATCTAAGTTATCACAAAACTTTGGTGTTACACACAGATGATAAATGCCCCACAACAAGAGAATACAAAAAATAAGTAGTTTGTAGACTACAATACTTGTACGTTGAAGCACAGTACGTCTGACTATGGTCGCCCTAATTCGCCAACAATCCAGTTTACCAGAGTTCAGCTGTCAGAATAATTATATCTAAATTATCACAAAACTTTGGTCTTAACACACAGAGGATGAATGCCCCACATCAAGAGAATACAAAAAAGAAGTAGTTTATAGACTACAATGGCGGATGCGCACACATTTTCGGGACTTATGCAGATCCCAGCAGGTACCAATAGGTAAGAAAAGTTGGTTTTGCATAATAGTGTGAAACAAACACCGGATAAAGTCTGGTAATAGTTGCCATTTTAGGGTTCTTAAACACACACCATAATAATACTTGTACGTTGAAGCACAGTACGTCTGACTATGGTCGCCCTAATTCGCCAACAATCCAGTTTACCGGAGTCGTGCTGTCAGAATAATTATATCTAAATTATCACAAAACTTTGGTGTTAACACACAGAGGATGAATGCCCCACAACAAGAGAATACAAAAAAGAAGTAGTTTATAGACTACAATGGTGGATGTGCGCAAATTTTCGGGACTTATGCAAATCCCAGCAGGTACCAATAGATAAGAAAAGTTGGTTTTGCGTAATATTGTGAAACAAACACCAAATAATGTCTGGTAATAGTTGACATTTTAGGGTTCTTAAACACACACCATAATAATACTTGTACGTTGAAGCACAGTACGTCTGACTATGGTCGCCCTAATTCGCCAACAATCCAGTTTACCAGAGTCGTGCTGTCAGAATAATTATATCTAAATTATCACAAAACTTTGGTGTTAACACACAGAGGATGAATGCCCCACAACAAGAGAATACAAAAAATAAGTAGTTTATAGACTACAATGGCGGATGCGCGCAAATTTTCGGGACTTATGCAGATCCCAGCAGGTACCAATAGGTAAGAAAAGTTGGTTTTGCGTAATATTGTGAAACAAACACCAAATAATGTCTGGTAATAGTTGCCATTTTAGGGTTCTTAAACACACACCATAATAATACTTGTAGGTTGAAGCACAGTACGTCTGACTATGGTCGGCGTAATCCGGTTTACCAGAGTCGTACGAAAACATTTTGACGGATTTTTGAGCGTGGTGTGTAATGTTCGGTATTCTCAATGAAACATCAAAGTTTTGGTGTCGCTTTCTTACGGGTACTTGCTCGCGTCATTTGTTGAACGGGCAGTCCAAATGTCTTATGTGTGACTGCCATCTACTGGTCATACTTATCATTACACCAAGTACCAAGAAGAAATTGCTTCGAGGTCGGTAAGCACAATCAGAATGACCACGGCGGTTTAGCTCGGTTGGTAGAGTGGCCGTGCCAGCAACTTGAGGGTTGCAGGTTCGATTCCCGCTTCCGCCATCCTAGTCACTGCCGTTGTGTCCTTGGGCAAGACACTTTACCCACCTGCCACCCACACTGGTTTAAATGTAACTTAAATATTGGTTTTCACTATGTAAAGCGCTTTGAGTCACTAGAGAAAAAGCGCTATATAAATATAATTCACCTCACAATACGTACATTAGGTACAGTGTTGATTTTTGGAGAAAATCAAAGGATTCTAGTCCGAAAAATATACCGTATTTCCTCGAATTGCCGCCGGGGCGCTAATTATTTTAAAACCTCTTCTCACTCCGGCACTTACCTAAGGCATGTGGTAAATTTAGGCCTGCACTTATAAATTTGAGTGTGATGTAAGGATACCATCATGAAAAGCACATTTAATAAAGAAAACGTTACTATGGTCTTACCTTTAAGACCATAGTAACGTTATGGTCTTAAAGGTAAGACCATAGTTATGTTAGATCCACTATGGACTGGACTCTCACTATTATGTTAGAGCCACTATGGACTGGACTCTCACTATTAATGAAGTCCATACGCAGCTCCTTCTGATCAAAAGCATCGATAACTTGTTTATAGAAGTCTTCCTTATCTTTCTTCACTTTTAAAAGTCTCCCCGTCTCGATGGAGATCTTCCTTTATTACCTCCTGCTTCGATTGAAAGTCCAGTTTAGAAAACTGTTTTATTTTAGATATGTAATCCTCCATGTTAAAATGGCAAGAGAGAGGAAAAAATTGCAGCCGAGTAGCCAAAAGACGGATCACTAGCGCCCTCTACCACCAGGAGTCATTTAATGACTCATATTTGACACACGCAGCTACGGTATGGTAATAAAACATAGCTGCTTACTTTTCTTTTTAGCATATTCAATAGCTTGGACCTTAAATCCAATTCTTCTTCCCTTTATGCAATTTAAAATGATTGATATCAGCCTCCTCCATTTTGAAAATGATGACAGGTAAAGTGTCACTCGTGACGTGACGAGTTTGACCCGGTGGAAATTCTAGGCATATGCAAATTATTATTGCAAAACGAGTTTGACCCGGCTGAAAATCTAGACATGCGCTGATAAAATAATATTTTGCGAAACAAGTTTGACCCGGCGGTAATTCTAGGCAGGCGCATACTATATAGCCCGCGGCAATTCAAGGAGATACGGTAGTCTATATTACGAATTATCGATTTTTTCAGAGCTCCGGGAGCTCTATGCTGTTTTTAAACATCTGCAAAATTGCGAGTCCGTCACAAGTTAAAAAAAAATAATAAGAAATGAACTCATAGGCCACGAGTTAAGTAGCCTAAATCACAGGAGTCAAACTCAAGACCAGGGGCCCGCGGAACCTTGGAAATAATATGTGTCAATAGTTCATCTTTCTTCAATAATTTATTTCCATTTTGACTGGGGAAAAAAAAAGTAATGCATGCAAATGTTGTTAAGATCTCGCTGGTATTTATTTATTTTTTTTTTTTTTAATCATTGAAAACCTTTTTAAATGAAATCCTCCACTGGCCGAACTAAAATATCTGCTTGCAACTCATGCTTCCATGAGTGGAAAAAACGGTAAATGAAGGGTGAGTTGTGTAATGATCGGTGACTCCAGGATACTGCGGGCCTCTTTTTTCATAGTTGAGGCCTAAAATGCCTGATTTTGCCACGATGAGGGGTTATCTCGATATCAATATTTTGGTGCCATTTCCAAATTTCTGTTGTGTTTTGTTTCCCGAACTCATCTTGTGCATGCCCCTGCTTCACCAGTCCCTGGTACGCTTTCGCTACTTTGTCCTGAATTCCCTAACCTCTTGTGTGTTTGATTCCTAGTCCCCCTAGAGTAAAAGGGTTTCTCTTGCCTTGCTCAGTGTGCCCTGGCCCTTACACCTGCCGACCTCTGAGGAACCTATTTTGTCCGGATTACATGGTGTGCGTTTCTGCTCCATCGCCCTTCCCCAAAAAAATGTAGTAATTAAATAAAATATCCATCCATCTTCCGCTTATCCGAGGTCGGGTCGCGGGGGCAACAGCCTAAGCAGGGAAACCCAGACTTCCCTCTCCCCAGCCACTTCGTCTAGCTCTTCCCGGGGGATCCCGAGGCTTCCCAGGCCAGCCGGGAGACATAGTCTTCCCAACGAATACAAAAAAAATGTTTACATTTTACAGAATTTTTTTTTTTTTTAAATAATAACACTCCCTCCCACCCCACGTCCTACATTTCCGTCACATTTGGGGGTTTTTTCAACCCAACATTTTTTAATGTAGCTAAAAACGTTAATGCAAGGATCTGGAAAGTTCCTCTAAAGAAAAGGAACTTGCTGCAAAAAATTTTGTGTCCCAAGTTTTGAACAGATTTGACCCCCAGTTGAATACCCCAGTCTATAGCGACCAATCAGTTTTTGCCCCATCGCCCTTCAAAAAAAATGTTTATAATTAAATAAAATATCCATCCATCTTCTTCCGCTTATCCGAGGTCGGTTCGCGGGGGCAGCAGCCTAAGCAGGGAAACCCAGACTTCCCTCTCCCCAGCCACTTCGTCTAGCTCTTCCCGGGGGATCCCGAGGCGTTCCCAGGCCAGCCGGGAGACATAGTCTTCCCAACGAATACAAACATTTTTTTTACATTTTACAGAATTTTTTTTTTTTAATAATAACACTCCCTCCCACCCCACGTCCTACATTTCCGTCACATTTGGGGTTTTTTCAACCCAACATTTTTTTAATGTCGCTAAAAACGTCAATGCAAGGATCTGGAAAGTTCCTCTAAAGAAAAGGAACTTGCTGCAAAAAATCTTTTTTTTTATTTTTTTTTTCTTTGTCATGAAAAAGGGAGGTTTTTGTGGTTGGTGCACTAATTGTAAGTGTATATTGTGTTTTTTTTGTTTTTTTAATAAAAAATTATAAAAAATTATTCTGTGGCCACGGCTTCAGACCACCAAGCACCAACATGAGAGCCTGTTTCAGGGTTACAATATTGTTGTATTTTTCAATAAGTCTCTCAGTTGCTTTCCAGCAATTCTCTTTTTCTCTTTCGTTCTCGCTCACACTCTGGCTCCAGCCCCAACCCCGTCTCTCTTCCTGGTGGCTGCTTATAACATAGTGACAGGTGATTAGATAACAAGGCCCAGGTGGGCCGTCTGCGCACCTGTCGCTGATTTCAAGGCCGTTCCTGGCACACCCCGCTTCGCTGCAGGCCCGCAGGCCACACCCCCTCCACAGTTAGCTTCAGAATAACAATGTTATTACAGAGAATACTCTAGAAATGTTGGTTTTACTTAAAAATGATTAGTGGTGTTCAGTGTAAAAAAAATATTATATGTCTCTTATGGAAATACATTTTAAAATATTTGGCTCCCGACCCCTGTTCTAAAGAAAAGGAACTTGCGGCAAAAATGTTTGTGTCCCAAGTTTTGAACTGATTTGACCCCCGGACCGCCAGTTGAATACCCCTGTCTGTAAAGACCAATCAGTCGACTGATGTACGCAGTTCTCTCCCGCAAAAAAATGTTTTCAAAGTCTAGATGGCCGGATGAGGACACCAAAAATTAAGACTATCTGAGCTTCGGTAAGTTCAAGTTCAGCAAGATTCACGAAAACAATCCTCACATAAAAGTGGTTTTCAGAACAGGATTTTCTCAATCACACCCCCCCAGCCCCCTACCCATAAATGTCTTTTGAAGAGAAGCCGAGACGAGGAGGGATACAGTAACATATGCAGGAAGAAAGAAATTGAAATGTAGGCCCCTGGGACTGATTGGGAAAAAAAAAAAAAAAAGAAGTGATGGATAAAAGTGGAGAAGATGAGAGGGTCGAGGGAGGGGAGCTAAAATGAGGTTCTGAGAAGCGGGAGAACTGCAAGAAGGCGGCGTGACTCATATGAAAACCCGAGTAGTGTCAAGACGGAAAAGGGGGATAAAGGTGCAGAGAAGTGCTGCCAAAATCATCCCGGTGAATAAACCAGAAATATAAAGTGGCGTAAATGATTATTCAGACAAATATCACCTTTAATGGGAACTGCCTTTTTGGGCTATTTTTACTATTGTTCACAATAAAAGAAAGAAAGACAAAATATACCTATTTATTTTTTTGTGTTTTAACATTCTAAAACTGGCTTGTTTTTGGTAGTTAGCAATGTAACAGGAAGGGGAGCTAACATGAGGTTCTAAGAAGCGGGAGAACTGCAAGAAGGCGGCGTGACTCATATGAAACCCCGAGTAGTGTCAAGACGGAAAACGGGGGTAAAGGTGGAGAGAAGTGCTGCCAAAATCATCCCGGTGAATAAACCAGAAATATAAAGTGGCGTAAATGATTATTCAGACAAATATCATGTTGAATGGGAGCTGCCCTTTTTGGGCTATTTTTACTATTGTTCTCAATAAAAAGAAAGAAAGACCAAATATTGATATGATTTTTTTTGTATTTTAACATTCTAAAACCGGCTTGTTTTTGGTAATTAGCAATGCAGCAGGGAGGGGTGCTAACATGAGGTTCTGAGAAGCGGGAGTACTGCAAGAAGGCGGCGTGACTCATATGAAAACCCGAGTAGTGTCAAGACGGAAAAGGGGGGTAAAGGTGCGGAGAAGTGCTGCCAAAGTCATCCCGGTGAATAAACCAGAAATATAAAGTGGCGTAAATGATTATTCAGACAAATATCACCTTTAATGGGAACTGCCTTTTTGGGCTATTTTTCCTACTGTTCACAATAAAAAGAAAGAAAGACAAAATATTGATATAATTTTTTTGTGTTCTAACATTCTAAAACCGGCTTGTTTTTGGTAGTTAGCAATGTAGCAGGGAGGGGAGCTAACATGAGGTTCTGAGAAGCGGGAGTACTGCAAGAAAGTGGCGTGACTCATATGAAAACCCGAGTAGTGTCAAGACGGAAAAGGGGGCTAAAGGTGCGGAGAAGTGCTGCCAAAGTCAGAAATATAAAGTGGCGTAAATGAAATTCAATCCCGGCATTGATTTAAATGACAAAATACAAAAAATATTGTACATTATACATATTTTTATGAAGGTGTCTGTTGCTACATTTTATATATATATATATATATATATATATATATATATATATATATATATATATATACTTGCAGTGTGTATAATGTACAAACTACATATTATTATGAAAGTGTCTGTTACTACATTATATGATACTTGGAGTGTGTATATTGTACATATTACATATTTTTATGAAGGTGTCTGTTACTACATTTTATATTATATATATATATATATATATATATATATATGTATATGTATATATAGTATATATATATATACATAATTGCAGTGAGTATATTGTACATATCACATATTGTTATGAAGGTGTCTTTTACTGCAATATATATATACATATATATATGTATATATATATACTTACATATATATATACATAAATACATATATATATATATATATATATATATACTTGCAGTGTGTATATTGCACATATCACATATTGTTATGAAGGTGTCTGTTACTACCATATATATATATATATATATATATATATATATATATATATATATATATGTATATGTATATATATATATACATAATTGCAGTGAGTATATTGTACATATCACATATTGTTATGAAGGTGTCTTTTACTGCAATATATATATACATATATATATATATGTATATATATATACTTACATATATATATACATAAATACATATATATATATATATATATATATATATATATATATATATATATATATATATATATATATATATATATATATATACTTGCAGTGTGTATATTGCACATATCACATATTGTTATGGTGTCTGTTACTACCATATATATATATATATATATATATATATATATATATTACTTGCAGTGTATATATTGTACATATTACATATTGTTATGAGGGTGTCTCTTACTACATTATACATAGACTAATAAAACCTTGACAGAGGGTTGTTTTAGAGGGCTTTGAAGGCTACAATATTGACTTTTATTATTTTATTTTTTTTAATCATATTTAAAATTGTTTATAAAATAAAACAAAAACCTGTGTTATTGTCTCTCATAATAGTTGTGAACGACAGGCAAAATAAAATATAAAAAAGTGCACCATGACGTGCACCAGACAAATGAACAATGGAGTGACTGTGTGTAAACAAGCAGAACCTCGGTCGGACATGTAAAACTGCAGGTAATCACACCTTCTACGGACAGGATTGCCGTCTTTTATTGCAATCATCTCACTCCAAAAGCAGCCTGCTGGCAAGGGAAGTAGTCGACACAAACGCCGCGCCGAACCACTGAACACAACTTCAAGGCCGGACGTGAAATAATTCTTCCAAAGCTTTGGGCCCGTGTCAAAAGTAGTTCTATCTCAAGTCCTTGTCGGGTTCGGTATTGTTGCTAGCCTTCAAGTCACCACAGAGAATCGTGACGGACGTTTAAAGCTGTCAAAATGCTGAGAAAAATATCAAGATTTCAAACCGTGGACTTTGGATTGTTTTACCGAGGCAAAGGAAAGTTGGCACGAGCAAGACGTGAGTGTAAGTACGTATTTATTTTTACACTATAACTACAAAAAGAAGCAAACACAAGGCGCACCCAATGGCGGAGAACAAACTTGGCTATGAAACAATGGACAAAAAAACAAAACTCAATAACTGTGACATAAAGAAAATAATAAAAAAAACTTACGTGGCATGGAGAGAATGATTAAACAGGCATGGCATGGCATGATGGAAATATAGGTAAATCGCCAGGCTGACCCCCTGGCAACTACAGGTTTAAGTTTAAATAATGGACATGATTAGTGCAAACAGGTGTGAGACATGAGGACAGGGTGTAAACTATTGAGTTGGCATGGTAACAAAGCAAACAAGGAAGTGCAGGAACAGGAACCGAACATGACCAAAACAAAAGATGATCCCATAGACGTGACACAATAACTGTATTGCAAAGTTACATTAGTGTTAGTACATAACACACATAAATATTTACAGTACCATACAATACAATTGTTATTATATGTGCTAACGTAGAGGGACTACTTTTACATGCGCCGTTATGCAGCTAACTGTATTGTTGCTCTCTCGACCAACATTACCAATGCGCTTTTGGAAGAATGGTAGGAAATTCCTATAAACGCACTCCGCAACCTTGTGGACGGCCCTCCCAGAAGAGTTGAAGCTGTAGTACCTGCAAAAGGTGGACCCACATCATGTTGAACCCTGTGTGTTAGGAATGGGATGGCACTTCAACTTCATATGTGAGTCAAGGCAGGTGGCTAAATACTGATAGATGGATAGATAGATAGATAGATGGATGGATGGATGGATGGATGGATGGATGGATGGATGGATGGATGGATGGATGGATGGATGGATGGATGGATGGATGGATGGATGGATGGATGGATGGATGGATGGATGGATGGATGGATGGATGGATGGATGGATGGATGGATGGATGGATGGATGGATGGATGGATGGATGGATGGATGGATGGATGGATGGATGGATGGATAGATAGATAGATAGATAGATAGATAGATAGATAGATAGATAGATAGATAGATAGATAGATAGATAGATAGATAGATAGATAGATAGATAGATAGATATACATAAATATACATATATATGTATATATACACATACATACATACATACATATATATATACATAAATATACATATATGTGTATATATACATACATACATATATATACATATATACATACATATATACAAATATATACATACATACATATATGTATATATGTACATACATATGTATACACATATATATGTATGTATATAAATATATATATACATAAATATAGTTATGTGTATATATATTTATGTATATATATATATATATATATATATATATACATATATACATACATATATACATAAATATACGTATATATACATACATACATATATACATACATACATATATATACATATATATTCATACATACATACATATATACATACATAATATATATATTTTCATATATACATATATATGTATATATACATACATATATATACATATATATACATACATACATATATACATATATACATACATATATATACAAATATATACATACATAGATACATACATATATATATACATACATATGTATACACATATCAATCAATCAATGTTTACTTATATAGCCCTAAATCACTAGTGTCTCAAAGGGCTGCACAAACCACCACGACATCCTCGGTAGGCCCACATAAGGGCAAGGAAAACTCACACCCAGTGGGACATTGGTGACAATAATGACCCAGTGGGACGTCGGTGACAATGATGACTATGAGAACCTTAGAGAGGAGGAAAGCAATGGATGTCGAGCGGATCTAACATGATACTGTGAAAGTTCAATCCACAATGGATACAACACAGTCGCGAGAGTCCAGTCCAAAGAGGATCCAAGACACAGCAGCGAGAGTCCCGTTCACAGCGGAGCCAGCAGGAAACCATCCCAAGCGTAGGCGGACCAGCAGCGCAGAGATGTCCCCAGCCGATACACAGGCGAGCAGTACATGGCCACCGGATCGGACCGGACCCCCTCCACACGGGCGAGTGGGACATAGAAGAAAAAGAAAAGAAACGGCAGATCAACTGGTCTAAAAAGGGAGTCTATTTAAAGGCTAGAGTATACAAATGAGTTTTAAGGTGAGACTTAAATGCTTCTACTGAGGTGGCATCGCGAACTGTTACCGGGAGGGCATTCCAGAGTACTGGAGCCCGAACGGAAAATGCTCTATAGCCCGCAGACTTTTTTTGGGCTTTGGGAATCACTAATAAGCCGGAGTCCTTTGAACGCAGATTTCTTGCCGGGACATATGGTACAATACAATCGGCAAGATAAGATGGAGCTAGACCGTGTAGTATTTTATACGTAAGTAGTAAAACCTTAAAGTCACATCTTAAGTGCACAGGAAGCCAGTGCAGGTGAGCCAGTACAGGCGTAATGTGATCAAACTTTCTTGTTCTTGTCAAAAGTCTAGCAGCCGCATTTTGTACCAACTGTAATCTTTTAATGCTAGACATGGGGAGACCCGAAAATAATACGTTACAGTAGTCGAGGCGAGACGTAACAAACGCATGGATAATGATCTCAGCGTCTTTAGTGGACAGAATGGAGCGAATTTTAGCAATGTTACGGAGATGAAAGAAGGCCGTTTTAGTAACGCTTTTAATGTGTGCCTCAAAGGAGAGAGTTGGGTCGAAGATAATACCCAGATTCTTTACCGTGTCGCCTTGTTTAATTGTTTGGTTGTCAAATGTTAGAGTTGTATTATTAAATAGAGTTCGGTGTCTAGCAGGACCGATAATCAGCATTTCCGTTTTTTTGGCGTTGAGTTGCAAAAAGTTAGCGGACATCCATTGTTTAATTTCATTAAGACACGCCTCCAGCTGACTACAATCCGGCGTGTTGGTCAGCTTTAGGGGCATGTAGAGTTGGGTGTCATCAGCATAACAGTGAAAGCTAACACCGTATTTGCGTATGATGTCACCTAGCGGCAGCATGTAGATGCTGAAGAGTGCAGGGCCAAGGACCGAACCCTGGGGAACTCCACACGTTACCTTAACGTAGTCCGAGGTCACATTGTTATGGGAGACACACTGCATCCTATCAGTAAGATAAGAGTTAAACCAAGACAGGGCTAAGTCTGACATACCAATTCGTGTTTTGATACGTTCTAATAAAATATTATGATCGACGGTATCGAAAGCAGCGCTAAGATCGAGGAGCAGCAACATAGATGACGCATCAGAATCCATCGTTAGCAATAGATCATTAGTCATTTTTGCGAGGGCTGTCTCCGTCGAGTGATTTGCCCTGAAACCGGATTGAAAGGTTTCACATAGATTGTTAGACCCTAAGTGTTCATTTAACTGCTCCGCAACAATTTTTTCAAGGATTTTTGAAATAAAGGGAAGGTGAGACACCGGTCGGTAATTTACCATGAGGTCAGGATCGAGGTTAGGTCTTTTAAGAAGAGGATGAATAACCGCTTTTTTCAATGCTAGGGGAACAGTGCCCGAGGAGAGTGATAAGTTTATAATATTTAGCACTGATGGACCTAATAATACAAAGAGCTCCTTGATCAGTTTCCCAGGAAGAGGGTCAAGTAAACATGTTGTCTGTTTTATTCCATTTACACGTTGTAACAATTCCTCTAATGTTATTTCCTCAAAACGAGAGAAACTATTTTGGAGGGCAGTATCCGCCGTATATACAATCGTGTCAGTGTTAATAGAACCCCGTTGTAGCTGGGACGCATTGTCTTTAATCTCCTTTCTAACGACTTCAATTTTCTTACCAAAGAATTGCATAAAGTCATCAGCTGAGTGGGTTGAGCTACTGGAAGGAGTCCCTTGTTGGGTTAGCGATGCTACCGTACTAAACAAAAATTTAGGATCGTTTTTATTACGGTGGATGAGATTTGAGTAACAATTAGCTTTAGCTAAGGTAAGCATGCGTTTATAAGTTATTAAACCATCACTCCATGCTTGATGGTGCACCTCAAGTTTAGTCGTGCGCCATTTGCGTTCCAGCTTTCTACATAATAATTTCTGAGCTCTAGTTTCTTCTGTAAACCACGGGGTGCGCTTTTTTGGAGCCTTTTTTAACTTTAGCGGTGCTATGTTATCAATGGTTTCGCGCAGGGCGTCGTTAAAGTTGTTAGTGAGGTTATCAATAGAGCCCACATACTTTGGGAATGGTGCCATTACCGAGGGCAGTAGGTCAGCAAGAGTTGTCGTTGTGGCTGTATTAATGTTGCGGCTGCTATAGCAGTTATTATTATTATTAGTTTGACGAACATGCGTCTGAACCTCGAATTTTATAAGGAAATGATCGGACAATACTTTAGTATACGGGAGTATCGTAACTTTGGAAGCGGTGATACCCCTGACAAGCACTAGGTCTATCGTATTACCGTTGCGATGCGTGGGTTCATTTATTATTTGTGTGAGACCACAGCTATCAATTACAGTCTGGAGCGCTACGCACGGTGGGTCCGATGGGGTATTCATATGGATATTAAAGTCCCCCATTATGATTATATTATCGGCGTGTGTCACTAGATCAGCAACGAACTCTGAGAATTCATTAATAAAGTCCGAATAGGGCCCTGGGGGGCGGTAGATAACAGCCAGGTGTAGAGGCAGCGGTGTGACAGACCTCATAGTAAGCACCTCAAACGATTTATATTTATTATTTATGTTAGGACTAAGGTTAAAGTTTTCGTTGTACATTAGTGCGACCCCCCCACCCCTTTTAAGCGGACGGGCAATATGCGCATGTGTAAAGTTAGGAGGACATGCCTCATTTAGCGCAAAAAAGTCGTTTGGTTTAAGCCAGGTTTCGCTGAGACCGATGACGTTAAGATTGTTGTCTCTGATAATATCATTAACTAACAACGTTTTAGGAGACAATGATCTTATGTTTAAAAAACCTATATTATAGGTAGTGGGCTGTTTTAGGGAGTTTTTGATCAAATTATCCGTAGTAGCAATATATATGTATGTATATAAATATATATACATAAATATAGTTATGTGTATATATATTTATGTATATATATATATATATATATATATATATATATATATATATATACACATCCATTTTCTACCGCTTATTCCCTTTGGGGTCGCGGGGTGCGCTGGTGCCTATCTCAGCTACAATTGGGCGGAAGGCGGTGTACACCCTGGACAAGTAGCCCCCTCATTGCAGATACATATTTTATATACACACACACATATATATATATATATATATATATATATATATATATATATATATATATATATATATATATATATGTATATATATGTATATACATATACTTATACATATATGTATATATATATATATATATATATATATATATATATATATAAAAAGAGAAACTGTTTATTATATATCATCCCGATCTATCATCCCTCAACAAGCGCAGTGAAATTATTTCAACATGCCGCCACAGAAGGAAACACCTCCTAGGTAACACATGAGCCAATCACCACACCCTACGCCTGCCTGTACCCACCCACTCTGTGCCCTATATAAACCATTGTATGTGAATGCTTCCATTAAAATCTCCTGATGATTGAGGGAACCCCTCATGAAACAGATCTGTATAGATGAAGTAGTCTTGTGATTTTTTCCCACACCTATATATACATATGTATGTATATATATATTGATGATGAGGGAGCTCACCTTGACTTGGTCAAATTAAAATGTAGCTCGCCTGCTGTAAAAGTGTGGGCAGCCCTGACTTTGTCACGTTTCATGTGTCGGGTGAAGCGCGACTAAAGGGGCCATATAAGTCCCCTTCAATGACAACGCGACCTCAGAATTGCCGGGGTGGCCTCATAATGCGCCGCACGTGTCAATTTGTGGTGTCTGAAGGCTGAAACGTGGAGAATCTTCTCCCCCCCCCCCCTCTGAGGAGGGACAATTTGTGTGGCCAGAGAGTCAGCCTTGACCTCTGCTGCTGACCCCGCCGCTCTGGACAGGATGTCTTTAACGGCCGGTCTCAGCTCTCACAGAGAGGGGAGATAATAAAGCCGAGGGAGATAAATACACACAATACCACACACTTGACCTTGCCGCTCTCGGTGGTTAAACAGAGAGGAAGATGTGTGTCGTTTACCTTGGAGGGGGCGGGGCTGACTGGACTGCGGGCGGATGAAGATGAAAAAAAGGCGGCGAAGACAGCCGGAAGGGGGTGGCCGGGGACAGCGAAGCGAAGGCGGAGTCATTCAAATAAAATCCTGCGAGTCGGGCTGGAGCTACTTGTCGACGCTTCTTTACTGTCACTCCCAAAATTTAAAATAAATAAAAACATCTCTCTATCTCTCCTGTGGCCCCTCGCTCGCCCCTTATCATGCCTTTATATGATAACTATTCGCTTCATGGCCTGGTAAGGAAGAAACATCCATACATTAGAACTAGTATGAATATATCTTTTAAAAAAAAAATTTAAAAGAAGGGTTTTTAAGCCTGTTTTGAAAGCATTCACAGTCTGTGGTACCCTCAGGTAGTCAGGGAGCACGTTCCACAGACTGGGAGCGGCGGCGCCGAAAGCCCGGGCTCCCATTGTTTATAGTTTTGTCCTTAGAGCTTGGAAGAGGTTAGCCTGTCCGGATCGGAGGTGTGGTGTGGAGGATTTGGGGGTGAGCAGTTCTTTGAGGTAGAGGGGTTGGGGGTAATTTCCATGGAAGCACTGGTGGCACAAAGGACATTATTTGCGGCTAATTAGGGACCGAATGTCCCTTTGGGACAGAGGACCCTATTGTATTTCTAAGGTTTTATTATTATTATTATTATACCGCCGCCTCTTTGAGCTGTAATTTGACCCCTTAACACGCTTCAAAACTCACCAAATTTTACAAACACATCAGGACAGGCGAAAATTGCCATCTAATAAAAAAAACAAACCCAAAACTCAAAATTGTGCTCTAGCGCCCCCTAAGAAAAAACACAGACAAAACTGCCTGTAAATGTTGTCAAAAAGCATGTTGTTTCAACATTATATTTTTGTTATAGAATATTGGTTGCAAAATGACCAAATTTCAACGATCAAATCCACGTCGGAACCCAACATTGATTAAACGTCGTCAAAAAGCACGTTTTTTCAACGATGTATGTGTTTTGTAGGATATCTGTTTGCGAAATGACTAAAACTTCAACTGTCAAATCAACGTCAGAACCCAACTTTTATTTAAACTGTCAAAGTTTGTTGTTGACGAACCCCAAGATGCAGAGAAGGAGGCAGGCATGGAGTGAGAAAACATGATTGAATAAAAATACTGAAACAAAAAGGGTACAAACAAGAAGCGCGCACGTGGGCGGATAACAAACAAAAAGGGTGTAGTGTGGGGTACTGAGCAGGAAAATAGAAGTCCCAACGTGTTGTACAAAACAAACTGGAAGCAGGGAACAAAGAACAGTAAGTTACAAACATGTAGCGGATAAAGCTTACCGCTACGCTGCAAATACAAGACACTGTAAGACACGACAGGGGCGAAAAGAGCGATATCGACAAGACAATAATCCAGCACTGATTAGTGGAACAAAGCAGGTAAAATAGGAATTGGGCTGATTGACACCAGGTGTGGCCCGGTGGAAATCAGCCACAGCTGAGGAGAAACAGCGCACAGGGGAAAAAACAGGAAACAGACAAAATAAGAGCGCTGACAGGAACTAAAAACAGGAAATACTCAACACACACAGAGGAAAAACTAAAACACAAACAAAACTGCCAGTGGCAAGCCTGACATAAACGTCGTCAAAAAACATGTTGTTCAAACGTAATATTTTTGTTATAGAATATCGGTTGCAAAATGACCAAATTTCAACAATCAAATAAACGTCAGAACCCAACACTGATTTAAACTGTCAAAGTTTGTTGTTGACGAACCCCAAGATGCAGAGAAGGAGGCAGGCATGGAGTGAGAAAACATGATTTAATAAAAATACTGAAACAAAAACAAACCCAAAGGGAACAAACAAAAAGTGCGCACGTGGGCGGATAACAAACAAAAAGGGTCTAGCGTGGAAGCTAGCGGGTACGGAGCAGGAAAACAGAAGTCGTAACGTGTAGTGCAAAACAAACTGGAAGCAGGGAACAAAGAACAGTAAGTTACAAACATCTAACGAATAAAGCTTTGCGCTACGTTGCAAATAGAAGACACTGTACGACACGACAGGGGCGACAAAAGCGAAATCGACAAGAAAATAATCCAGCATTGACTGGAGGAACAAAGCAGGAAAAATAGGAGCGGGCTGATTGACACCAGGTGTGGCCAGGTGGAAATCAGCCTTAGCTGAGGAGAAACAGCCTGCAGGGGAAAAAACAGGAAACAGACAAAATAAGAGCACTGACAGGAACTAAAAACTGGAAATACTCAACACACACAGAGGAAAAACTAAAACACAAACAAAACTGCCAGTGGCAAGCCTGACATAAACGTCGTCAAAAAGCATGTTGTTCAAACGTTATATTTTTGTTATAGAATATCGGTTGCAAAATGACCAAATTTCAACGATCAAATAAACGTCAGAACCCAACATTGATTCAAACTGTCAAAGTTTGTTGTTGACGAACCCCAAGATGCAGAGAAGGAGGCAGGCATGGAGTGAGAAAACATGATTTAATAAAAAATACTGAAACAAAAAGGGTACAAACAAGAAGCGCGCACGTGGGCGGATAACAAACAAAAAGGGTCTAGCATGGAAGCTAGCGGGTACGGAGCAGGAAAACAGAATTCGTAACGTGTAGTACAAAACAAACTGGAAGCAGGGAACAAAGAACAGTAAGTTACAAACATGTAGCGGATAAAGCTTACCGCTACGCTGCAAAAACAAGACCCGGCACGACACGACAGGAGCGACATCAACAAGACAATAATCCAGCACTGATGAGTGGAACAAAGCAGGTAAAATAGGAAATGGGCTGATTGACACCAGGTGTGGCCAGGTGGAAATCAGCCGCAGCTGAGGAGAAACAGCGCACAGGGGAAAAAACAGGAAACAGACAAAATAAGAGCGCTGACAGGAACTAAAAACAGGACATACTAAACACACACAGAGGAAAAATTAAAACACGAACAAAACTGCCGGTGGCAAGCCTGACATAAACGTCGTCAAAAAGCATGTTATATTTTTGTTATGGAATATTGGTTGCAAAAAAACCAAATTTCAACGATCACGTCAACGTCGGAACCCAACATTGATTAAATGTCGTCAAAATGCATGTTGTTTCAACGTTGTATTTGTGTTGATTGTTTGGGAAATGACCAAAATTCAATGGTGAAATAGTAAGAAGCCAACATTGATTAAACGTGGACAAAAAGCATGTTCCAACGTTTTATTTGAGTTGCTCAACAACTTGTGCCTGCTTCTAGCACTTAAAAGAAAATTTAAGTGGCACAACTATTCTTATTCCTTCAATTTGTGTAGAGTTTTTAGCTGTGTGGAAGGGAGAATTGTGTTATAATGACCTGATGTGTTGTGTGTAACATTGTTTCGGTTTCCATACACATTAGCTTTTCAAACAACTATTTAAATACGGCAATGTCTTCTTTTTATTTTTTTGTTCTCCCCCTCCGTGGCCACAGCTGCGCCCTATTTCTTCCTCTAATAAATACAGCTGTTAATTATTATAAATACCGCGCCTAATTGGGTTGTGCGCGCAGGAACGGGGCCGCGGTCCAAGTGAAGGTAATTGAAGAATTAGCATAACCCTCCTCTGGTGCACTTGCTCTACATTTTAGTTTGTCGGGCTCCGTCTCCTGGTTGATTACTTTCAGCTGATGCAAATTCACAAGGATGTGTAGGGAGGTCTCCTTTTCCCCCCATTTTTTAGCTAAAGAAAAACGTCAAAACCTTAAATTTTGTTTAGGTCGAGTCCACAGCTAATCAAAGTTTATTTACATAGCCCTTAATCACAAGTGTCTCAAAGGGCTGCACGAGCATCAACGACATCTTCGGCTCAGATCCCACATCCCATATATATATATATATTTACATATATATATATACATACATACATAGACATATATATATACATATACATATATATATACATATATACATAAATATATATATATACATACATATATATATATATACACACATACATACATATGTAGATATAGATATATATATACATATACATACACATATGTATATAAATGATTTATTTATTTTTAAATATATATGTATATTTAAATTTTATACATGCATATATAAAATATATATACAATGTATACATTATATATACATATATACCTTATATGTATCATGTGTGTATATAATGTATATTTATATATATATATATATATACATACATATATACATACAAATATATATACATATATATATACACATATATATTTATATACACATATATATACACACACACAAATATATATATTTATTTATATATATCCATATATATGTAGCTGAGATAGGTGCCAGCGCCCCCCGCGACCCCAAAAGGGAATAAGCGGTAGGAAATGGATGGATGGATGGATGAATATACAGTACATATACATATTTACACATACATACATACATACATATATATATACATATATACATATACATACATATAAGCACATATATACACACACACATTATATACATATATATATATATATATATATATATATATATATGTGTATATATATATATATATATATATATATATACACACACATACATGTACAAATATACATACATATTTATATACATATATACACATACATACATATATATATACGTACATATATATATATATACATACATACATGTATACTTAAATATACATTTATACATACATATATATGCATTTATATGCACATATATATACATACATATTTATATATACATATATACACATACATATACATATATACATATATATATATATATATATATATATATATACCTACCTACCTACCTACTTACCTACACGCACACACACAACAAACATACATACATACATACATACATTGTTTACATTGTTTCTCATGGGAAACACTTCCCTACACGTACTTACAGACCATGTTCTAGAACAGGCAAAGTTTGTAAATCAAGGTTCCACTGCATCTATCAGGTTGTGTTCCAACATAAGGTCCGACCTTTGTTCTCCTCCATTGTTTGTAAGCATTCCGTGCTTTCAACTGTTCACGTGTTTCTTTGCACCATCACTGGCGCTTTGAGGTGTCAACACGGGCGGCGACTCCAGTCAAATCGATGCAGACCTCTGCCAAGGCCGAACGTGAATGCCACATAATGGTAAATTATCCTCTTCAAGGTTGGCAGGTAATGTTTATTAATGGACTCGACAGAAGTGGAGCAGGAAGCAGCCAAGGGTGCAGGAAGCACTTGTTAGCGGGATATATTTCTGTAAATGATAGACAGTAACAGTTGCAGCGGCTAATGCTGCCTGCGCTCCAGTACTTTAGGTCAAATTGAATAGTGGTTGGCATCTCGGGTGGCACCATACATAAAATTGGTAGACCACAGAGCTTGTTACACAACAGTCGGTTGGCAAACTTAATCGCTTCTTGAACACGGTTCGTAAATGGAAAACTTCGTAAAGTGAAGTAGAAATCCCGATAAGAAACAATGTAAACAGCATATATTGTCACAACTTGGCTTGGACATGGATTGTTTCCCGATGCAGATGAGAATCAGCACGAGCGAGGCGTGGACCTGAGTACATAGTTGTTTATTTAAAACTATAATGAAAAAGAAACTAAGGGCGCTCACAAGGAGGTACAGACAACAAACAAAAGACTAGCATGAATGCAAAACTACAAACATGAAACAAAAACACTTGCTCGATTGGCATGAATAATAATAAACTATAAACAAAGCACATGGCATGAATACAGAAACTTACACGGCATGGAACTATGGACGGAGGGCATGAAGGAGGTGCAGCAGGGGTAGCGTGTGTGCGAGTGTGAAGATCCCAGAAAGCAGACAAGAAAAAGGGTGACTGAAGTAGCTGTGATGATTAGTGAGGCTGAGAAGATGGAGGTGACATGACAGGTGAAAAGTAATGAGTTGGCATGGAGACCAAAACAAACCAGGAAATGCCAAGACAGAACTTAAATGTCCAAAAAACTAAGCATAACCTGACCAAAACCAAAACATAAACTTTTTCCCACACCTACATACATATATATATATATATATATATATATATATATATATATATATATATATATATATATATATATATATATATATATATATATATATATATATACATATATATATATATATATATA
>NC_084638.1:10661246-10691246 GCF_033978795.1 Nerophis ophidion
GCGCACCAGGGATTATCTGCGTTTGTTTTCTGGCGGGGAGATGGAGGGGGGGTGGGGGGGACGGGGGGTGTAATATCCGCAGAGGCAAAAAAAAAAAAAAAAAAAAAAATGGCAATAAATTTGAGTCAAAAGGGAGATTAAGGCTTTGTTCTTCCAACTCTTGCAGTTCTGCTGCTTGGCAGAAAAATGTCCGGAGCGCTTTTGTCGTCGGACAAAAAAAAAAAAAAAGTGACGTTCGGTTCTGATTTTGACGCTTCAGAAACACGGAGGACGCACACACACACACACACACACGGAGGATGAAAAGCCGGCTCCAGTGTTTTGCTCTGCTCTTGCATCATCGAGTCGGAGCTCAGATCTCGTAAAATGCGGCCTACTGTAGTCGGGAGTCGCACACACACACACACACACACACACACACACGTCCATAATACTCTCAAACTCAATGCTTAAATTCATAAAGACACTACTTTTTTTTTTCTCCCTACGCTTTAAGCCCCACGGCTTATAAAACGGTGTAACTATTTTATGTGTTTCTTCCCTGCTGGCCATGAAGCAAATAGTTATCATTTAAACACATGGATTCAACATAAAACCTTCTGGGGGTAAGCAAAAAGGTAAACACGGTGTCAGTTTGTTTGTGTTTTAGTTTTTCCTCTCTGTGTTTAGTATTTCCTGTCCTTAGTTCCTGTCAGCGCTCTTGTTTTGGTTCAGCTTCCTGTTTGTCTCCCTGAGTGCTTTGTTTCCCCTCAGCAGCGGCTGATTGGCACCAGGCCACACCTGGGGTCAATCAGCCCGCTTCCTATTTGTACCTGCTTTGTCTTCCACTCTGGGCTGGATTGCTCTGCTCTTGCATCATCAAGTCGGAGCTCAGATCTCGTAATATGCGGCCTACTGTACTCGGGAGTCACACACATGTACATATACACACACACACACACACACATCCATAATACTCTCAAACTCCATGCTTAAATTCATAAATACGCTACTTCCCTCCTACGCTTTGAGCCCTGCGGCTTATAAAACGGTGTAACTATTTTATGGATGTTTCTTCCCTGCTGGCCTTGAGGCAAATAGTTATCATTTAAACACATGGATTCAACATAAAACCTTCTGGGGGTAAACAAAAAGGTAAACACGGTGTCAGTTTGTTTATGTTTTAGTTTTTCCTCTCTGTGTTTAGTATTTCCTGTCCTTAGTTCCTGTCTGCGCTCTTGTTTTGGTCCAGCTTCCTGTTTATCTCCCTGAGTGCTTTGTTTACCCTCAGCAGCAGCTGATTGGCACCTGGCCACACCTGGTGTCAATCAGCCCGATTTCTATTTGTACCTGCTTTGTTTTCCACTCAGGGCTGGATTGCCCTGCTCTTGCATCATCAAGTCGGAGCTCAGATCTCGTAATATGCGGCCTACTGTACTCGGGAGTCACACACACACACACACACACACACACACACACACACACACACACACAAACACACACGTCCATAATACTCTCAAACTCCATGCTTAAATTCATAAATACGCTACTTCCCCCCTACGCTTTGAGCCCTGCGGCTTATAAAACGGTGTAACTATTTTATGTATGTTTCTTCCCTGCTGGCCATGAAGCAAATAGTTTCCATTTAAACACATGGATTCAACATAAAACCTTCTGGGGGTAAACAAAAAGGTAAACACGGTGTCAGTTTGTTTGTGTTTTAGTTTTTCCTCTCTGTGTTTAGTATTTCCTGTCCTTAGTTCCTGTCAGCGCTCTTGTTTTGGTTCAGCTTCCTGTTTGTCTCCCTGAGTGCTTTGTTTCCCCTCAGCGGCGGCTGATTGGCACCAGGCCACACCTGGTGTCAATCAGCCCGATTCGTATTTGTACCTGCTTTGTCTTCCACTCAGGGCTGGATTATTGTCTTGTCGATGACTTCCATATTGTCGCTCCTGTCGTGCCGTTTCAAACAGATATCTTTCGGTATCTGTTTGTAGCTTACTGTTTTTTGTTCCGTGCTTCCGTTTTGTTTTCACTCTACAAGCAACGACTTCTGTTTTCCTGTTTGCTACCCGCTAGCTTCCACGGTAGGCCCCTTTTTGTTTCTTGCTAGCTTCCATGCTAAAGACCCTTTTGTTTGTTATCCGCCTGGTGCGCGCCCTTTGTTAGTACCCTTTAGTTTGTTCTTTTTCTAATATTTTAATTAAATCATGTTTTCTTGTTCAATGCCTGCCTCTGTCTCTGCATCTTGGGGTTCGTCACGAACAAAGTCTGACACACGGTCGGCTATAGGCTACTAGGGGCGAGCAGCTACGCAACAGCTGAGCACCAAATAGCACACGAGACCATGAGTGCCATCACATTTAAGTATGGATTAAATCTTGAAGCTAAATATTGCATCTATATGTTTAATATAAATTTTAAAGTGTAGTTAAAGCTGCAAGCAGCGATTGACGAGACCGACTTTTGCTGATGTTTCCTGCCTTTACCCATTCAACATATCTTTACCTGCACATTACCTACCTTCCCTGCATCCTGGGGTCACATTGGTGCTTCTTTCTTTCACCCATACATGCTGGTGCTTCCTGCCATCACCCATTCAACATATCTTTATCTGCACATTACCTACCTTCCCTGCATCCTGGAGTCCTACTGGTGCCTCCTTCTTTCACCCAGTCAACATATCTTTACCTGCACAGTACCTACCTTCTCTGCATTGTGTGGTCACGCTGGTGCTTCCTGCTTTTAAGCGGCCATCTTGAGACGGCAGCAGCGCAGCTGTTCTTTGAAGGCTCCTGAAATCAAAACCGGAGCAGTTAGAAAAACTCTTTGCGCAACTTTTAATCAGAAGGGTTCAATCTCTTTCCTGTGCGAGTTTGAAGCCGACACAACAAACGCGCTCAGAGGAGATAATGTTTGAAAAAAGGTGACGGGTTTTTACTAAACTTTTGTTTTGAAGGGGTAATTGCCAGCTTCCTGTTGATTTCTGCTGAAGGATGTCAATAAATGAAATGTAGGTCTAAGTGAGACCTACATATAGGTTTTTGTTTCATGTCTCTACGACATTTCTACAGGAATTTACAAGCATTTTTGTCTGTGTTTTCTTCCTAGGAGCAGTTTTGTCTGTGTTTTATTCCTAGGGGGCGCTAGAGCGCAATTTTAAGTTTTGGGGTTTGTTTTTATTAGATCGCCATTTTCACCAGTCTTGAGGTGTGTGTCCAGTTTGGTGAGTTGTGAAGCATTTTAAGGGGTTCATATTACAGCTCAAAGAGGCAAAATGACATTGAAGGGGTGTTTGCCAACTTCCTGTCCATTTTTGCTGGAGGATGTTATTCTGTGAAATGTAGGTCTAAGTGAGACCTACATAGAGTTTTTTGTTTCATGTCTCTACGACATGCCTACCGGAAGTTACAAGCAGTTTTGTCTTTCTTATTTTTTTTATTCCTAGGGGGCGCTAGAGCGCAATTTTGAGTTTTAGGGTTTGTTTTGGGGTTTTTTTAAGATGACAATTTTTGCCAGTCCTGATGTGTGTGTTAAATTTGGTGAGTTTTGAAGCATGTTAAGGGGGTCAAATTGCAGCTCAAAGAAGTGGCGGTATAATAATAATAAAACCTTAGAAACACAATACGGTCATCTGTCCCAAAGGGACATTTGGTCCCTAATTAGAACTAGTATGCATTTATATATATTTTTTTAAAATAGAAGTTTTTTTGGGGGAAAAAAGAAAGGTTTTTAAGCCTTTTTTAAAAGCATTCACAGTCTGTGGTATTCTCAGTTGGTCAGGGAGAGCGTTTCACAGACTGGGAGCGACGGGAGCTAAAAGCCTGGTCTCCAATTGTTCGTTGCTTTGTCCTCAGAACTCGGAGGAGGTTAGCCTGTCCGGAGCGGAGGTGTGGTGTGAAAGATTTGTGGGTGAGCAGTTCTTTGAGGTAGAGGGGGGGGAATTTCCATGGAAAAATTACATCATTTTGCGGCTAATTTATGGTTGTTTCTTCCCCGACTGGCCATAAAGCAAATCATGCAAAGACACTTAAATTGTGTGTTATTGTTTGTGCTATGGCGCCATCTTTTGGACGAGTTTGCTCATTGCAAGTGCGGCTTATAGTCAGGTTTGTACGTTTTACAATATAACTAAAACAAGTCTTACTTACGAAACCGTCCCACGTGTGACGTCTGTGCATATTTGTCCATGCTATCGTAGAGTCATGAACCCTAGTGTCGTTAGCATTAGCTAATATGCTAACACGTTTACCGGTGTTTTGTCATTCTTTTTGTGTTGTTTTAGTTTCGTACGTACACCAAAACGTCACCGTCGAGTTATCGAGTATGTTTATCTGACTGGAGAGTTGGTTTCCGCAGTTAGTGGGTCCATGACGATGGCTTCTGTTTTGTTTGATCAGCCGTTTTACTGCCCTGTTAAAGGCACCATCTGGAAACGATTTACAAAATATTTAATATCGGTCTATATATCTGCGTCCTACGGTCCGATACAGCTAATCTTCTGTATGTGCGGATATTTACTTCCTCTAAATTAAGTTTGATCGGAAACAAGTAAGACATGTAAATACACATTTATAAAATATTTTTGTGCAAAAAACTCATTTTCACATCGGCTTATAGTCAGGTTTGTACGTTTTACAATATAACTAAAACTATTCTTACTTATTAAACCGTCCCATGTGTGATGTCTGTTGGGTGGGTTTTAATGTGCATTTGTTTGAGCTATCGTAGAGTCATGAATCTGGCGTCGTTAGCGTTAGCTCATATGCTAACACGTAGTATTATTTACTTCCGGATATGTAAATTCACCAAAACGTCACCGTGGAGTCATCGAGTCTGTTTTGCTGATTGGAGAGCTAGTTTGCGCAGCTGGTGGGCCCACGACGATGACTTATGTTTTGTCCGACCAGCCGTTTTACTGCCCTGTCACAGACAGAATAACAACATGTCTCCTGCTCGCTTTTTAAGTTGCAAACGGAAGTTGAGCACAGAACAACAAAACATCTGACACAGTGAGACTTAAATTACTTCTTATTTTATTTTTAGATAAAAGTCAGGCAAAAAAAATAACAATAATTAAAAAGCTGAATAAAAAGCCAAGCAGGCATATTTAACTGCTTGTTGAGACGAAAGTAGTCGGCCATAAATCTTATTTTAATAAGAACAGCGCACTTGAAATAAATGAAAGATGGGCGATGAATTAAAAACATGATTTACTTTTGTTTTTTATGGTCTCAATAACAAACATCAAGTCAAATTATTAACGGCGTCGATGAAACGGAAGGATCATAAACTGCAATCAAATCACAATTCATGGCCAGACCGAGCAACAGGGAACTGAAAAGGTGAGCGGGCGTGTGTTTGGTGCATTGGCACTTATTTGGATTTTGTTATTGGAATTATTTATAGGACCTAAAAATGATGTCTGCAGAACAGACTAGACTTTGAATCCAGAATCACGATATTTTCACGCATAAAAAGACAGAATATGGGATTTATAGAATGAACTATGGACAATGAAACACTGAATATTGAGAATAAGGGAACATTAAAAAAAACATCCAATTATTCTTAACAAAAATGAAAAACTATCAGGCTTTTTATACCAAAAAAAAAACCTGACCAAAAATTTACAGTAGCAGAAAATAAATATATTAATAATACATAATAAAAAAAATAATAATGAATTAAAAATATAAAATAATAAATTAAAATAAAGAGAAAGAAACTAAAAGTTTTCATCCCGATTTACAATATTGTCACTCATAAAATACTGTAAATGTAATACATTAATTAATAATTAAAAAATAAAGTTTTTATCCCATCCATCCATCCATTTTCTAACGCTTATTCCCTTTTGGGGTCGCGGGGGGCGCTGGCGCCTATCTCAGCTACAATCGGGCGGAAGGCAGGGTACACCCTGGACAAGTCGCCACCTCATCGCAGGGCCAACACAGATAGACAGACAACATTCACACTCACATTCACACACTAGGGCCAATTTAGTGTTGCCAATCAACCTATCCCCAGGTGCATGTCTTTGGAAGTGGGAGGAAGCCGGAGTACCCGGAGGGAACCCACGCATTAACGGGGAGAACATGCAAACTCCACACAGAAAGATCCCGAGCCTGGATTTGAACCCAGGACTGCAGTACCTTCGTATTGTGAGGCAGACGCACTAACCCCTCTGACACCGTGATCCCGAATCACAATATTTTCATGCATAAAAAGACAGAATGTGAAATTTACAGAATGAACTATGAACAATAAAACACTGAATATTGAGAATAAGTGAACGTTGAAAAAATCATTCATAAAAATAAAGAACTTTGCCTCCGTCTGATACTTGTTATCAGGCTTTTTACACCAAAAAAATTAAAATAAAATGTACAGTAGCAGAAAATAAATATAATAAATTAATTAATATATAAAAAATTATTATAATAATAAATTAAGAATATAAAATAAGTTAAAAAAATTAAGAGGAAGAAACAAAACGTTTTCATCCCTAATCACAATATTTTCACGCATAAAAATACAGAATGTGCGATTTACAGAATTAACTATGAACAATAAAATACTGAATTTTGAGAATAAGTGAATGTTAAAAAAATGACATCCACTTATTCGTAAAAATAAAGAACTTTGCCTCTGTCTGACACTCGCTATCAGTCTTCTTACAACAACAAAAACCTAACAAAAAATGCAGAGTAGCAGAAAATAAGTATGATAAATTAATTAATATATATAAAAAATTATAAATTAAAAATATAAAATAATAAAGAGAAATAAAGACAAAGAAACAAAAAGTTTTCATCCCCATTTACAATATTTCACGCATAAAATAAATGTAATAAATTAATGAAAAATAAAAAATAATAATAATAAATTACAAATATAAAATAATTAAGAAAAATAAAGACAAAGAAACAAAAAGTTTTCATCCCGAATCACAACATTTTCAAACATAAAAAACACAGGATGTGGAATTGACTAAATTAACTATGAACAATAAAACACTAAATATTGAGAATAAATTAACGTTAAAAAAAACATCCACTTATTTGTATAAAAAATAAAAAACTTTGCCTCCATCTGACACTCGCTATCAATTTTTTAACAGCAAAATAAAAAAATAACAAAATTAAATGAATATATTAATATATACATATATATAATGATAAATAAAAATAAGGAGAAAGAACCCCCAAACAGACTAGACTTGTTTTATTAATGATTTTTCATCCTTAATCACAATATTTCCACACATAAAAATACAGAATGTGCAATTTACAAAATTGACTATAAACAATAAAACACTGAATATTGAGAATAATTGAACGTTAAAAAAAACATCCACTTATTTGTATAAAAAAATAAAAAACTTTGCCTCCGTCTGACACTCACTATCAGTTTTTCTACAGCAAAATAAAAAACTAACAAAATTGTATAGTCGCAGAAAATAATATAATACATAAATTAATATGCTAAAAATATATACATATATATAATGATAAATAAAAATAAGGAGAAAGAAACCCCAAACAGACTAGAGTTTTCATCCTTAATCACAATATTTCCACGCATAAAAATACAGAATCTGCAATTTACAAAATTGACTATAAACAATAAAACCCTGAATATTGAGAATAATTGAACGTTAGTCCTCTACCTCCTTGACGGACATCTTTTACAATCAAGCAAGAACAGCATGCTTAAATTGAGCAAAATGCGTGTATATATGACATGTTATTGTTAATTAACTTAAAGTTAAAAAGTGGCAAAAAAATTTTACATATGTGCATAAAACATTTGTATAAAACAATGACAGACATTTTGGAGCGCTTTATAGGCAGAGTAAAACGACTCAAATTGGTTGACTTTTGCCAGCTTTTATTTATGAGTAAGAATGCTTTTTTTTTTTTAAACATATGCGTTCTTTTCTTACATAAGGATTGTGAATAATATGCAAAATAAAGATTAAAAAAAAAGGTGCAGTTTCCCTTTATTGAGGAGTAGCCAAACCAAATGTGTGTGTGGAAACAAGCCAAGGCTGAAGAAAGGCGACTCTTTTTGGCTGAGAGAGCCATGAAAGCCAAATATTTCAAAATGTATTTCCGTGAGAGCCATATCGTATTTTTTAACACTGAATACAACTAGATGCGTGCATTTTTAAGTAAGACCACCATTTTTAGAGTATAATAAGTCTCTTATTCTTTTTAATAACATTGTTATTCTGAAGCTAACCAATAATAAATAAAATATCATGTCTGTTGATCATGTTTTTGTTTGGCCATGTGCTGTTTGTCCTTTGGACTCTTTAAGTTCCTGTTTTTTTTCCCACTCCCTTGTCTGGTTTCCTTGGTTACTCATTTTTTCCACCTGTCTCTGGTGGACAAAACGCCCGCTCACCTGCTTCCCGAGCACTAATCAGAGGCAGCATTTAAGCTCGTCTTTGCCAGTCAGTCGCCCTGTGCTGACTTGTTTCATGCCTTGCCATAGTTTCGTGCTTCATGCCATGCCAAGTAAGTTTTGTTTGATTTACGTTCTTGGTCTTTTTATGCGTTAGCTTTGTTCTTTAGCCCAAGTTGTGAGCGATTTTTGTTTGTATGTTTTTTTTGTTAAAATTAAATCATGTTTTTACCTAAATGCCAAGTCCCGAGTAGTCCGTCTGCCTTCCTGGGAGAACATCTCCCCCCTAATCGTGACATAAAATACTTCTTACCATTAATGCGACTTCTTGAACAGGTGCGGTAGAAAACGGACGGATTGGATATAAATGCATGAGAATGTTTTATGTTTTGCACGTTATTTTTAGCACTGTGATTACCAGCTGAATTATTCATAATTATCGCGTTAAGCAATGTCAGCTAAGATTTATCTGAGAGCCAGATGCGGTCATCAAAAGAGCCACAGGTTCCCTACCCCTGCTTTAGAGTGTGTATTGACGTTTGTTGGAGGTTGCCCGCTGTCACACGCACTCCAGGGGGCACGGATGGGTGGGCATCAGTGGGCAGGTGACGGAGTAAAACTAGGCGGGTGTGTAAGTGAGACGCCTCCTCCCGATTTCCCTCTTCCTCCAACTTCCTTTTCGAGAACTTTTCTTATTTCCCACCACGCAGCCGCTTTTTTCCCCCGCTGTCTCGGTCTCACTCGACTACTTTATTTTATTGTTTGTTTATTTTTCTGTGGGGATATCCCCGCTGTTACTTTCTCGCTATCCATGCAACATTTTTTATTTTATTTTTTTCCTGCTGAAACTGCTGACTTCCTGCGAAGCGGTTTGCTGAGGTTCACAGAAAAGGGAGGGGGGATAGACGACAGAAAACAAGAGCTCAAAAACGCGGGATTTTTTTTTTTTACCCGTACTCGATTCTGACAGCAAATATTCTGCAGAGCCAGGGAGCCTACTTCCTCGCCGTGTGCCACTCACGGCGTAATGATTTCTACCGACACACACTTTAAAAAAACAGACCTGGTAATGAGAGATCTAAGGCTGCGTAGACTCAAAGAGAACAGAAACACACACACCCTCATTACCGCGTCACACACACACAAAAAAAGTGCAAATGTGGTTTTGTCCCCCTAACAAGCGGGTCGGAGCTTCCAGAAAGAGGTCACAGCGCCACCTAAGGACCCTCGTTTACTACGAAGCCACGCTGTTGCAACATGTGGCTTGGCATTGTCTTGCTGAAATAAGCAGGGGCGTCCATGGTAACGCTACTTGGATGGCAACATATGTCGCCCCGAAACTTGTATGTACCTCCATCCATCCATCAATCCATCTTCTTCCGCTTATCCGAGGTCGGGTCGTGGGGGCAACAGCCTAAGCAGGGAAACCCAGACTTCCCTCTCCCCAGCCACTTCGTCTAGCTCTTCCCGGGGGATCCCGAGGCGTTCCCAGGCCAGCCGGGAGACATTGTCTTCCCAACGTGTCCTGGGTCTTCCCCGTGGCCTCCTACCGGTTGGACGTGCCCTAAACACCTCCCTAGGGAGGCGTTCGGGTGGCATCCTGACCAGATGCCTGAACCACCTCATCTGGCTCCTCTCCATGTGAAGGAGCAGCGGCTTTACTTTGAGTCCCTCCCGGATGGCAGAGCTTCTCACCCTATCTCTAAGGGAGAGACCCAAACTCATTTCGGCCGCTTGTACCCGTGATCTTATCCTTTCGGTCATGACCCAAAGCTCATGACCATAGGTGAGGATGGGAACGTAGATCGACCGGTAAATTGAGAGCTTTGCCTTCCGACTCAGCTCCTTCTTCACCACAACGGATCGGTACAACGTCCGCATTACTGAAGACGCCGCACCGATCCGCCTGTCGATCTCACGATCCACTCTTCCCCCACTCGTGAACAAGACCCCTAGGTACTTGAACTCCTCCACTTGGGGCAGGGTCTCCTCCCCAACCCGGAGATGGCATTCCGCCCTTTTCCGGGCGAGAACCATGGACTCGGACATGGAGGTGTTGATTATCATTCCGGTCGCTTCACACTCGGCTGCAAACCGATCCAGTGAGAGCTGAAGATCCCGGTCAGATGAAGCCATCAGGACCACATCATCTGCAAAAAGTAGAGACCTAATCCCGCGGTCACCAAACCGGAACCCCTCAACGCCTTGACTGCGCCTAGAAATTCTGTCCATAAAAGTTATGAACAGAATGGGGACGGCGTGGCGCAGTGGGAGAGTGGCCCTGCGCAACCCGAGGGTCACTGGTTCGAATCCCACCTAGAACCAACCTCGTCATGTCCGTTGTGTCCTGAGCAAGATACTTCACCCTTGCTCCTGATGGGTGCTGGTTGGCGCCTTGCATGGCAGCTCCCTCCATCAGTGTGTGAATGTGTGTGTGAATGGGTAAATGTGGAAGTAGTGTCAAAGCGCTTTGAGTACCTTGAAGGTAGAAAAGCGCTATACAAGTACAACCCATTTATTTATTTATAATGGGTAACAAAGAGCAGCCTTGGCGGAGTCCAACCCTCACTGGAAATGTGTCCAACTTACTCCCAGCAATGCGGACCAAGCTCTGACACTGATCTTACAGGGAGCGGACTGCCACAATAAGACAGTCCGATACTCTCTGAACACTCCCCACAGGACTTCCCGAGGGACACGGTCGAATGCCTTCTCCAAGTCCACAAAGCACATGTAGACTGGTTGGGCAAACTCCCATGCACCCTCAAGAACCCTGCCGAGAGTATAGAGCTGGTCCACAGTTCCACGACCAGGACGAAAACCACACCGTTCCTCCTGAATCAGAGGTTCGAATATCCGGCGTAGCCTCCTCTCCAGTACACCTGAATAAACCTTACCGGGAAGGCTGAGGAGTGTGATCCCACGATAGTGATGTATGTACCTTTCAGCGTTAATTAATCGACGTGGATCTAGCATAATATTGTGAGAGTCCAGTCCATAATGGATCCAACACAGGGGTCGAGAACCTTTTTGCCTGAGAGAGCCAAGAAGCTAAATATTTTAAAATGTATTTCTGTAAGAGGGATATAATATTTTTTTTAATACTGAACACAACTAAATGCGTTCATTTTTAAGTAAGAACAACATTTCTAGACTACAATAGGTCTCTTATTCTTTGTAATAACATTGTTATTCTGAAGCTAAATGTGGAGGGGGGAGTGGCCTGCGGGCCTGCAGCGAAGCGGGGTGTTGCCAGGATCAGCCGCGAAATCAGCGACAGGTGCGTAGATGGCCCATCTGGGCCTTGTTATCTAATCACCTGTCGGGGTCGGGGTTGGAGCTGGAGCCAGAGGACAAGTGAGGACGAAAGGCAAAAAGACAATTGCTGGAAAGCAACTGAGAGTGTCATGACACGGAGTCGAACCCGCGTTTCCTCGGCGGCTGGAGCTGCGGCCGCCTCTGCTGACAGCGCGCCAAGATGCGCCTCCTTTGACAGCGCACTCAGACTTGTCCCCACTCGTGCTGAGGGCAGCACGCCTGCGCAGCAACAAGCCTGTGGTCAATCAACAATCGACACACCTGAACTTGATGAAAGGGAGCGGCATAAAGACCAGCAGACCCAAGGAACCTTTGCCAGAACGTCGCTAACCTTCCCGTAAGCTTCACGTCTGGCATCCCCTTCCCCGTGATTTCCTCACCTTTGCTTTGCTCTCTCTCTCTCTGTGTATCCCTGGTTCATGTCTCTTTGTGTGTTCACAGTGACTCCCCTGCCTTCCGTGATCAAGCCTTGTCCTTCGACATCCAACCGGATTCCTGACTGCCCTCCTCGATCCACGACCTCCCTGCTCGGACCCAGACTACACTGCCTCGCTCCTCCCCACGACCCATTGCCTGTCCACGAACTGCCTCTTCGTCTTGCCCCTCGTGATTCGACGAAAGATTACAACCAACACTCACAGACAACAACCCTGGGTAACATTTACATTATTAATATTACACATAGTCACACTCATTCACTTAGAGTAGCATACACATGTCATATATTTATCAAAGGTTTAAAATAAACCTTGAAAGAACCGCAGTTCTGTCCTGGTTGTCACCTCCTTCCCTTTGAACATAACAGTACGTTCTGGCCAACAACATGTCGGAACCAGGTGACAACGGTAAGCCCCAGCCCCGGACATCCAGATCCTCCGACCTGGCAATCCTTAGCTCCGTGGTTAGCGAACATCAGGTTCGTTTTTCTGCCCTTGAGGAAAAATTAGAGAGAGACTTTACCCGACTACATTCCAGACTGGACAACATGTGCCCTGGGGCCAGTCCAGGACCTGTGGAACCCCCACATGCTTCTCCAGTCAGAAGACCTGAACACAGTATTCTGGAACGAGAGCCCAGAATTGCCAGCCCTAGACCCTTTGAGGGGGACTTTGAACTATGTCGAGGGTTTTTGGTACAATGTGACCTCATCTTTCGTCACCAGCCCTCCCGCTATTCCTCCGATGGTGCCAAGATTGCATTTATATTTTCTTTGCTTTCCGGCCCGGCTCTCAAGTGGGCTACTGCCGCAGTCGACAGGACCATGGGGCTCAACTCCGACTATTCTGCATTCCGTGTGGAATTTCAGGCTGTTTTTGATCACCCCAAGGATGGGGGAGACGCGGCCGGACGTCTGCACTCCATCTCACAGGGCTCACGTTCCGTGGCAGCCTATACCCTGGAATTCCGGACCCTGGCGGCGGACAGCGGTTGGGGGGACAGGGCACTCCAAAGCGCATTCCGTCGCGGCCTCTCTGAAGAGATTAAAGATGGTCTGCTGAGAGACAGACCTCTTTCCTGCAAAGACCTCATTGAACTGGCCCTCCAATTTGACTTAAGACTTTGTGAGCGAGCAGCAGAGCGAGACCAGAGAGCTGCCTCCAGGAGCCAAACTCTGCCTACCTTCAAGGCAGAGGTGGAACCAGACCGTTCCTCTAATACCACTACTATCCAGGTGAACCATACCTTATTCCCCCGTAATGAAGAAAATCCAGACATACTGCTCCCCACTATTCTGGCCTGGGACAAGAGGAGCATTCAAGTACAGGCATTTGTGGACTCTGGAGCTGACGAAAGTCTTTTGGACTACAAGTTCGCCCGGCAGATGGGCATTCCCTTGATCTTCCTGGACAAGACGCTGCCAGCACAGGCCCTGGATGGACGGCCATTGGGCCCCATCAAATACCGCACGGAGCCCCTTTCCATGACCATTTCTGGTAACCATAAGGAGACCATCAGCCTATGGGTGCTGGAGGCTCCAGTAGCCCCACTTGTGCTTGGAAGATCTTGGCTTCGTCACCACAATCCCCATATTTCCTGGACTTCCGGCAGAATCCTAGCTTGGGGCACACCATGCATGGCCAACTGTCTTGGGTCGGCATCCCCACCAGTCCGCCAATCCACTACCCCGACTCCCAAGGCTGATCTATCCCTGGTTCCTGCTTGCTATCACGACCTAGCTGAGGTCTTCAGTAAGGTACGTGCTCTGGGACTACCCCCTCATAGGCCCTATGACTGTGCCATTGAATTACTCCCTAACGCTACCCTGCCGTCTAGTCGCCTTTACAGTTTGTCTCTTCCAGAGAAGGAGGCCATGAGGAAGTATATTTCGGAGGGTCTTGCCACGGGCATAATTACCCCGTCCAAGTCTCCACTGGCGGCGGGATTCTTTTTTGTGGCCAAGAAGGACGGGTCACTTCGGCCCTGCATTGATTACCGTCACCTCAACAACATTACCATCAAAAACAAGTACCCTCTTCCGCTACTCAACTCTTCCTTTGAGTCCTTGGCACCTGCAACCATATTCACCAAACTGGATCTTCGGAACGCCTATCACCTGGTACGTATCAGAAAGGGAGACGAGTGGAAAACTGCCTTCAACACCCATATGGGGCATTATGAGTATCGGGTAATGCCCTTTGGACTTACTAACGCACCTGCAGTTTTTCAAACACTAGTTAACGACATCCTCCGTGACATGCTGGATCAATTCGTGGTTGTGTACCTTGACGATATTCTGATTTTCTCCCGTAACCTCTCTGATCACCAGCAACATGTCCGACGTGTCCTGCAACGCCTCTTGGAAAATTGTCTATTTGTTAAGGCAGAAAAATGCTGCTTCCACTCCTCTTCGGTTGAATTCCTGGGATTTGTGGTCGAAAGGGGTCATATAAGACCCGACCCGAAGAAGGTGGAGGCCGTGGTGAAGTGGCCGCAACCAACCACAAGGACGGAACTTCGGAGGTTCCTCGGCTTTGCCAGCTTCTACCGACGCTTCATCCAGAACTTCAGTAGGGTTGCGGCACCGCTCCACGCTCTCACGTCTACAAACGTGCCTTTCGTGTGGACTCTTTTGGCTAGGAAGGCCTTTGAGGAACTAAAGGAGCGTTTTGTTTCCGCCCCCATTCTAGTCCACCCCGACTTGGACACTGCCTTCTTGGTTGAGGTGGACGCCTCAGACTCGGGGATTGGGGCTATTCTCTCTCAAAGATCCAAGAGTGACAATTTGATTCACCCTGTTGCCTTCTTCTCTAGACGTCTGACTCAGGCCGAACAGAACTATGATGCTGGGAATAGAGAGTTATTGGTGGTCCACGAGGCCCTGGTGGAATGGAGACACTGGCTGGAAGGAGCTAGACACCAGTTCCAGATTCTGACCGACCACAGCAACCTTCTGCACATCCGAGCTGCAAAAAGAATCAACAATCGCCAGGCAAGGTGGCAGCAATTTTTCTCCCGCTTCAATTACGTGCTCTCTTTCAGACCAGGTTCCAAGAACACTAAGGCTGACGCTCTATCCCGGTTATTTGTAAGAGAGTCCACCTGTCCGTCAGAGGCGGAACCCATCCTTCCTCCCACTCGTATTGTGGGGATGGTAACCTGGAAGGTGGAGGACCTGGTAAAATCTGCGCTGCGTTCCAATCCAGGACCAGGAGGTGGACCACCCAACAAGCTGTTTGTCCATCAGGAGCTACGACCCAGAATCCTGGATTGGGGGCATTCCAGCCTGTTTTCTTGCCATCCAGGTTTTCAACGAACCCTATCACTGCTGCGAAGACGTTTTTGGTGGCCATCCATGGCCAAAGACACTCGTGAGTTCATCGCTGCTTGTTCTACTTGTGCCCGTAGCAAGACGTCACACAGGCCTCCTGCTGGTCTCCTTCACCCTCTCTCCATTCCTGCCCGTCCTTGGTCACACATTGCTCTGGATTTCGTCACGGGATTTCCAGCATCTAGAGGTAACACCACCATCTTAACTATTGTTGACCGTTTTTCCAAAGCAGCCCACTTCATTCCGCTCCGCAAGTTACCTTCTGCCTCAGAAACGTCTGAGCTTCTCACACAACACGTCGTCAAGCAACATGGTATCCCGGTGGATATCGTCTCTGACCGAGGCCCTCAGTTTACATCACAAATATGGAGAGCCTTCTGCAAGGGAATCGGGGCCTCGGTCAGCCTCACATCGGGATACCATCCCCAGAGCAACGGGCAGGCTGAGAGGGCGAACCAAAGCTTGGAGACCATGCTACGCTGTGTCGCCAGTCATCAACCTACGTCCTGGAGCAAATATTTGCCTTGGGTGGAGTTTTCCTATAACTCCTTGAAGAGCTCCGCTACCGGCATGTCTCCATTTGAGTGCTCGTTGGGTTATCAACCCCCCTTGTTTCCCCAACAGGAACTGGAAATCGCTGTGCCCTCGACTAGGGCTCATATTAGGCGGTGTCAGAGGGTGTGGAGAGCCGCTCGTGCGGCCTTAAAGAGGGCCTCTGAGAAGATGTGCCGCAACGCCAACCGTCATCGCATTCCAGCACCGTCGTATCAGCCAGGACAACAAGTTATGCTACTCACAAAGGACCTCAGCCTCCAGGTACCATCTAGAAAATTGGCGCCACGTTACGTTGGTCCTTTTGCCATCTTGTCCATCATAAATCCTGTGTCTGTCAAATTGGCTCTTCCACCCTCTGTCAAGCGGCACTCAGTGGTCCATGTGTCCCAGATTAAGCCGGTAGCGGAGAGTTCTCTGTCCCCTGCTACCCCTGC
This sequence comes from Nerophis ophidion, assembly GCF_033978795.1. Lineage (NCBI taxonomy): Eukaryota > Metazoa > Chordata > Actinopteri > Syngnathiformes > Syngnathidae > Nerophis > Nerophis ophidion. Next base: position 10,677,711 of record NC_084638.1, read on the forward strand.
CCCTCCACCCTCGAGGTTCTTGCCGAATGGAGATCAGGTTTGGACGGTCAAGGAAATACTCAGGGTCCGTCGACAAGGTAGGGGGCTCGTTTATCTGGTAGACTGGGATGGATATGGGCCGGAAGACAGATCTTGGGTGCCTGCCTCCTATCTTGCCGACCCCTCTCTTCTGGAGGATTTCTACCGTGCCAATCCTGATGCTCCCCGGCGCTCGTCGGGGGCCTCGCATAAGGGGGGAGGTACTGTCATGACACGGAGTCGAACCCGCGTTTCCTCGGCGGCTGGAGCTGCGGCCGCCTCTGCTGACAGCGCGCCAAGATGCGCCTCCTTTGACAGCGCACTCAGACTTGTCCCCACTCGTGCTGAGGGCAGCACGCCTGCGCAGCAACAAGCCTGTGGTCAATCAACAATCGACACACCTGAACTTGATGAAAGGGAGCGGCATAAAGACCAGCAGACCCAAGGAACCTTTGCCAGAACGTCGCTAACCTTCCCGTAAGCTTCACGTCTGGCATCCCCTTCCCCGTGATTTCCTCACCTTTGCTTTGCTCTCTCTCTCTCTGTGTATCCCTGGTTCATGTCTCTTTGTGTGTTCACAGTGACTCCCCTGCCTTCCGTGATCAAGCCTTGTCCTTCGACATCCAACCGGATTCCTGACTGCCCTCCTCGATCCACGACCTCCCTGCTCGGACCCAGACTACACTGCCTCGCTCCTCCCCACGACCCATTGCCTGTCCACGAACTGCCTCTTCGTCTTGCCCCTCGTGATTCGACGAAAGATTACAACCAACACTCACAGACAACAACCCTGGGTAACATTTACATTATTAATATTACACATAGTCACACTCATTCACTTAGAGTAGCATACACATGTCATATATTTATCAAAGGTTTAAAATAAACCTTGAAAGAACCGCAGTTCTGTCCTGGTTGTCACCTCCTTCCCTTTGAACATAACAGAGAGACTTGTTGAAAAACTAAAACAATATTGTAACCTGGAAACAGGCTCTCATTTCGGTGCTTGGGGGTCTGAAGAACCCCCAGGAGGGCAAGCCCCACACTAACCAATAGTAAATAAATAACTTCCTACCATTAACGCAACTTCTTAAACAGGTGCAGTAAAAAACGGATGGATAGAGCCATAGGTTCCCTACCCCTGATCTAACATAATAGCGAGAGTCCAGTTCATAGTGGAGCCGGCCATAGACCATCCCGAGCGGAGACCGAAGTCCCCAACCGATGCACAGGCGAGTGGTCCACCCCGGGTCCCGACTTCGAACAGCCAACGCTTCATCCGTGGCCACCGAACCTGAGCCCCACCCCCCTCAGCCACGAGGGAGAGGGGGGAAGAGCAGAAAAGAAAGGAAACGGCAGATCAACTGGTCGAAAAGGGGGGTCCATTTAAAGGCTAGAGTATGCAAATGAGTTTTAAGATGGGACTAGACCAAACACAGAGCAGGTAAACTAGCTGTTCCAAGTCGGGACCCGGGGTGGACCACTCTTCTGTGCATCAGTCGGTGACGATCCCCTTCTGGTCCCACTATGGACCGGACTCTCGCATTATTGACTAGATCCACTCGACGTCCATTGCACCGGTCGCCCGGGGGAAGAGTCCCCACATTGTCCGAGGTTTCTCATTGTGCAAATTGGTTTGAAAGTGGGATCTGAGCCGAGGTTGTCGTTGTGGCTTGCGCTGCCCTTTGAGACATTTGTAATAAAGTCTCAGTCGCCGATTCTGTTCATAACTTTTATGGACGGAATTTCTAGGCGCAGTCAAGGCGTTGAGGGGATCCGGTTTGGTGGCTACAGGATTTGGTGTCTGCTTTTTGCAGATGATGTGGTCCTGATGGCTTCATCTGGCCAAGGTCTTCAGCTCTCACTGGATCGGTTCGCAGCCAAGTGTGGAGCGGCTGAGATGAGAACCAACACCTCCAAGTCCGAGTCCATGGTACTCGCCCGGAAAAGGGTGGAGTGCCATCTCCGGGTTGGGTAGGAGAGCTTGCCCCAAGTGGAGGAGTTCAAGTACCTCGGAGTCTTGTTCACGAGTGAGGGAAGAGTGGACAGGCGGATCGGTGCGGCGTCTTCAGTAACCCGGACGCTGTATCGATCCGTTGTGGTGAAGAAGGAGCTGAGCCGGAAGGCAAAGCTCTCAATGTACCGGTTGATCTACATTCCCATTCTTACTTATGGTCATGAGCTTTAGGTTATGACCGAAATGACAAGATCACGGGTACAATCAGCCGAAATGAGCTTCCTCAGCCAGGTGTTGGGGCTCTCCCTTAGAGATAGGGTGAGAAGCTCTGCCATCCGGGAGGAACTCAAAGTAAAGCTGCTGATCCTCCACATGGAGAGGAGCCAGATGAGGTGGTCCAGGCATCTGCTAAGGATGCCACACAAACGCCTCCCTAGGGCACGTCCGATCGGTAGGAGGCCACGGGGAAGACCCAGGACACGTTGGGAAGACTATCTCTCGCGGCTGGCCTGGGAACGCCTCGGGAGCCCCTGGGAGGAGCTGTACGAAGTGGCTGGGGATAGGGAAGTCTTAGCTTCTCTGCGTAGGCTGCTGCCCTTGCGACCTGACCTCGGATAAGTGGAAGAAGATGGATGGATGGTGATTAAGGGCTTTATAAGTCAACTTTGATTGATTGATTGACTTTGAACCAGGCATGTTAAAAACTGTGACAAACGCAGTTTGATCTCCTGTTTCCAGGCCGTCGACTACGAAAGCCGCAGCTCCTACTCCTTCTCCGTGGAGGTCCTCAACCCCACCGTGGACCCTCGCTTCCTGCGTCGAGGACCTTTTAAAGACCGGGCCTCAATCCGAGTCGCGGTGCTGGATGCCGACGAGCCGCCAAGGTTCTCCAGGGCCCGGTACCACATGGACGTGTCAGAAAACTGCCCTCCGGCCTGCACCGTGGGCCGGGTCAGCGCTGTGGACCCGGACACTGGTCTGACCAACAACATCAGGTACGGTGGAATCGCCCGTCCTCGATTCGTTTCTGTCCACGGTGTTGTGTAACTCCGAAAACAAGACAATTTAACAGCTGCGGAGCGCAAAAAATCTGCTGATTCCAAGGCACATTTGTGAGTCAGTGATGTTTGGCTTCTGGTGTTACACTTGAACAAGTGATCTGAGCCCACTAAAAGCCCACTCGGTCTTCCCCAGAGCCCAGGGAGGGAGAGAGAAAAAAACAACCGCAGTGGCTTGCTTCTCCTCGGTTGGTTTTTGAGGAGGGTAGGCGGTAATTTGTCTGCAACTCAACCAAATGATGTTCCAATTAGCAGGAGCAAAAGTAGTCTGGGCGAGTGAGTGGGGAAGAATGATAGTTGATGTATCAAAAGAGATATTCAAATTATCCACAGCACTTCAAAAGAACCCCTATCAGCCTTGAAAATCTGCCCATATTAATTCTTTGGCCATTTGACTGCCGACTTTCTTATCGCTCCCTCACACACTTGTGCCCTGTTTTCTTCTCACAATCCTCCCCCCAAACTGCTTTTTTCCTTCCCTTCAACTTCATTCTTTGTACTTAAACCTCCCCGTGCCCCCTCTACCCCCCGTGCCGTCCTTTAACCACCTGATTTCTCGACACTTCCTTTTTTCCTCCAGGTTCTCCATTGACCCTCAGTCGGACCCGGAGGCTTTGTTCCGTATCACCCCGGACGCTGGCCTCATTACCACGGCCATGGAACTGGACCGGGAACGCGAGCACTGGCACAACATCACGGTCATTGCCACCCAGAGAGGTTAGAAGTCCCGCCAATCCCGTATTCCAACATGCTAAAGAACAGTGACAGTATTTTCCAGACTATCAGGCGACCTTATAATCAATTCGCCCAATGGTCGGAAAAATACGGTACGTGTGGTGTTTGCCAGGGATGCGTACCGAATTTGGCACTTTTATAGGAACCGACCAAGTCCCGCTCGATACTATTCGGAATCAATTCAAACGGTGACATATTTTTGATATCTGTGTTGATCGTGATGTCAGGTCTGGTTGCACACTAAACACCGGAAACAAACATTCCCGACTCGGCCAAACTGCCCCTTACGGAATGTTGCGATTTTTCAATGCCGACGAAACTTTGAGTAAGCCTCAACTTTGCAAAATGTGTAAGCTTAATGCTAATTTACATTGGCTTTTCCATGTACATGCTATTGATTAGCATTAGCGATTTTACATGGCTATTTTATCACCTTTAAATTTGGTGTTGAAAACTAGGACTAAGATGCACGTTACAATCAAACAGCGAGTTTGTAATAAGTACAATACTTACAGTAGAAACACTTTGTAGTCGAGCCTATTGGAGTCGTTCTATTTTGCTTATCAAGTCCTTAAAAAAACATCCAAAACACCTGCATTAAGGTTATATATATATATATATATATATATATATATATATATATACACATATACATATATATATATTTAAAACAACAACAAGAGCAAACACAACATATATATACACATACATATATATACCATGTATATATAGATATATATACATACATATACATATATATATAAGTATATATATATATAAAACAACAACAGCAAACACAACAATAACAACTATATATACACAGACATATATACATACATATAAATATATATATACATACATATAAATATATATATATATATACATATATATACACATACATATACATACATAAAGATATATATATATATACATATATATATACACATACATATATTTACACACACATATATATATACACATTTACATACATACATATATATACATACATACATTAATACATACATACATACATACATACATATTTATATAAATATATATATATATATAAATACATATACATATATATACACATATACACACACACATATACATACACATATATATACATGCACAAATATATATATATATATGCACACACACACACATATCCAATCAATCCACTTTTTTATATAGCAAATTTAAATAACAAAATGTTTCCAAAGAGCTGCACAACAATATTAAAAACAACCCTCAAATACTACCCTGATCTCCACCAATGACTAAATAAAAACAAAAAATTAAAAACTATGTAAAATAAATATGATTAAAAACGATTATATGTATGTATATATATATATATATATATATATATATATATATATACATATACAAACATATACTGTATATACACACATATATACATGTATATACATATATATATATATATATATATATATATATATATATATATATATATACACACACTATATATAAACTATATATATATACATACATATATATGTATGTATATATACACACATATATAGATAAATACACATAGATATATATACACACATATTATATATATGTATACACATATATATAATATATGTATACACATATACATACATATATATATATATATATATATATATATATATATATATATATATATATATATATATATATATATATATATATATATATATATATATATATATATATATATATATATATATATATATATATATATACATACACACACACACATAGTCACTTTGCATGTTTTAGTTGAAAGCATGTCATTTATTTGCTCAAAACTGGGTAAGATTATAGTAAGAAGTGGATATTTTAAACACTCTTGCAACAACATTACAAACGAATGCTCTATTAGTCCGACATGTAGTGCCTCCATGAAGATAATGTTTGGATTCGATGTCAATGTTCATTCAGTAGGGCACTTTATCATTCTGTATGTAGTGCACTTTATCATTCTGTAGTGCACTTTATCATTTCCCACCGCTGTGTCCCTGCCTGCCTTCTTCTCCTCGCTAGACAAAAAATGGCGTGGGTGTGTAAAGGATCAGGGATGACGCCAGCGATGATGTTTGAACAAAGACTATTTTATTGAACCAGCAATTATCACAACATGTCCTGCAGTGCCTGTGGAGACTCAGCCGGATGATAGCGCTCCACTCGGGGGTTGCCAGACAACCACTTCTTATAAACGGCTATAATAGGTCCATGGTACCTCTTTGAGCAGGTACACTAAGTGTTCTGTAAACCTTGGACCGTTATGTTCTTATTTATTACCTGCCCTCAATGATGGACCGCTGTTCAACTAAACTGCCTGTTTGCTTGCCCAAAGGACAATCTGGAAAAAACATGTTATTTCATATGAGAGTAGATACTACACCACCACAAGGGTTCATAGTGGAAGGGAGTTCTAGATCCCTTGAAAGAACTAAAGAAGGTAACCCAAATATCATAACTGGCCACCACTGCGAACTGTAAGTCTGAAACTAGGCATTACACACCTGACTGTTTGGATGAAAAAAAGTGAAAAGGTCGCGTTTTGAGGTTGATTTGACCATTGAATTTTGGTCATTTCCCAACCAATTTTCAACACAAACACAACGTTGAAACAACATGCTTTTTAACGACGTTTAATCAATGTTGGGTTCTGGCGTTGATTCAACCGTTGAACTTTGGTCATTTCCCAACCAATGTTCTACAACACAAATACAACGTTGGAGCAACATCCTTTTTGACGACGTTTAATCAATGTTTAACCTTTAAATGTTGGTCATTACCCCACCAATTTTCAACAACGCAAATACAACATTGAAACAACGTGCTTTTTGACGACGTTTAATCAATGTTGGGTTCTGACGTTGATTTGACCATTGACTTGTGGTCATTTCCCAACACAAATACAACGTTGAAACAACCTGCTTTTTGACAATGTTTAATCAATGTCAGGTTCTGACATTGATTTGACGATTGAAATTTGGTCATTTCCCAACCAATATTCAACAGCACAAATACAACGTTGAAACAACATGCTTTTTAACGTTTAATCAATGTTGGGTTCTGGCGTTGTTGTGACCGTTGAATTTTGGTCATTTCTCTAACAATTTTCAACACAAATACAACGTTGAAATAACATGCTTTTTGACGAATTTTAATCAATGTCAGGTTCTGACGTAAATTTGACCGTTGATTTTTGGTCATTTCCAAACCAATATTTAACAACACAAATACAACGTTGAAAGAACGTGCTTTTTGACAATGTTAAATCAATGTCGGGTTCTGACGTTGATTTGACCTTTGAAATTTGGTCATTTCCCAACCAATACAACACAAATACAACATTGAAACAACATACTTTTTGACGACGTTTAATCAATGTTGGGTCTGACGTTGATTCAACCATTAAATTTTGGTCATTTCTCAACCAATTTTCAACAACACAGATACAACGTTGAAACAACATGCTTTTTGACGACAATTAATCAATGTCTAGTTTTGACGTTGGTTTTGACCATTGAATTTTGGTCATTTTCCAACCAATATTCTACCGCGCATATACAACATTGAAACAACATGCTTTTTGACGATGTTTAATCAATGTTGGGTTCTGACGTTGATTCGACCATTGAAATTTGGTCATTTACCAACCAATATTCAACAGCACAAATACAACGTTGAAACAACATGCTTTTTAACGTTTAATCAATGTTGGGTTCTGGCGTTGTTGTGACCGTTGAATTTTGGTAATTTTTCTAACAATTTTTAACACAAATACAACGTTGAAACAACATGCTTTTTGACAACGTTTAATCAATGTCGGGTTCCGACGTTGATTTGACCATTGAATTTTGGTCATTTTCCAACCAATATTCTACAACACAAATACAACGTTGAAACAACATGCTTTTTGACGATGTTTAATCAATGTTGGGTTCTGACGTTGATTCGACCATTGAAATTTGGTCATTTCCCAACCAATATTCAACAGCACAAATACAACGTTGAAACAACATGCTTTTTAACGTTTAATCAATGTTGGGTTCTGGCGTTGTTGTGACCGTTAAATTTTGGTCATTTCCCAACCAGTTATCAAAGCAAGTACAAAGTTGAAACAACATGCTTTTTGACGACGTTTAATCAATGTTAGGTTCTGACGTTGATTTGACCATTGAATTTTGGTCATTTCCCAACCCAAATTCTTCCACGCAAATACAACGTTGAAACAACATGCTTTTTGACGACGTTTAATCAATGTTGGGTTCTGACGTTGATTTGACTGTAGAATTTTGGTCATTTCCCAACTAATATTCTACAACACAAATGCAACGTTGAAACAACATGGTTTTTGACAACATTTAAGCAATGTTAGGTTCTGACGTTGATTTGGCCCTTGAAGTTTGGTCATTTCCCAACCAATTTTCAACAACACAAATACAACGTTGACACGAGATGCTTTTTTACGACGTTTAATCAATGTCGGGTTCTGACGTTGATTCCACCATTGAATTTTGGTCATTTCCCAACCAATATTCTACAACACAAATACAATGTTGAAACTACATGCTTTTTGACAACATTTAAGCAATGTCAGGTTCAGACGTTGATTTAACCATTGACTTGTGGTCATTTCCCAACTAATTTTCAACACAAACACAACGTTGAAACAACATGCTTTTTAATGACGTTTAATCAATGTTGGGTTCTGACGTTGATTTGACCATTGAAATTTGGTCATTTCCCAACCAATATTCAACAGCACAAATACAACGTTGAAACAACATGCTTTTTAACGTTTAATCAATGTTGGGTTCTGGCGTTGTTGTGACCGTTGAATTTTGGTCATTTCTCTAACAATTTTCAACACAAATACAACGTTGAAACAACATGCTTTTTGACGACTTTTAATCAATGTCAGGTTCTGACATAGATTCGACCGTTGATTTTTGGTCATTTCCTAACCAATATGCTACAACACAAATACAACATTGAAACAACATGCTTTTTTTGACTACCTTTAGTCAACGTCGGGTTGTGACGTTGATTTGACAATTTAATAATGGTCATTTCCCCAACCAATTTTCAACCAACACAAATACAATGTTGAAACAACATGCTTTTTGACGACGTTTGATCAATGTTGGGTTCTGACGTTGGTTTTGACCATTGAATTTTGGTCATTTCCCAAGCAATATTCTACCGCGCAAATACAACGTTGAAACAACATGCTTTTTGATGACATTTAATCAATGTAGGGTTCTGGTGTTGTTGTGACCGTTGAATTTTGGTCATTTCTCTAACAATTTTCAACACAAATACATCGTTGAAACAACATTCTTTTTGAAGAATTTTAGTCAATGTCAGGTTGTGATGCTGATTCGACCATTGAAATTTGGTCATTTTCCCAACCAATTTTCAACAACACAAACATAACGTTGAAACAAAATGCTTTTTTGACGACATTTAATCAATGTTGGGTTCCGACGTTGGTTTTGACCATTGAATTTTGGTAATTTTCCAACCAACGTTAGATGCCAACCTTCTCTCAATTTACCAACAACTATTTTGCAAGGTTGTTTCCAAGTCCATTTTAAAAAGTATAATCAACGTTGTCTCAATGTCTCGTGCTTGTTGAATCCTATTTGCTGCATCAGGTGGCAAGTAAGGGTGGGTTTATGTGGAGGACCAAATATTGCCATCTGTCACATGATTCAAACAAAGGTATTTCCTTTCAAAATTACCAAGGGATGATATCTGCATTTTCAGTCATGTTCCTTTCTAGATCTGTAGTGGGGGGCTTGTTGTGGCAGAGCTTTGGACAGACTGTGTTTGTGTCCGCAATAATGAGCCCCGTCTAAAACCAGCGACTATTTTGGGGATGGGGCCACAGTGACAACATGCATATGCCCACCCGTGTATTTACACCGCTCTCTATCTGGAGCCTGCTGCTGTGGATCCTGGACGGCGTCCTGGCTTGTCATTCTGAGATATGGAAGCTCCGAGCAGGACGCCACATGTCTCGAGTGTGTCAATCCAAGCCAATGAGCTGCGGAAGACCCCCCCCCCGCTAATCCATTTTGAATTGACCGTTGAATTTTGGTAATTTTCCCAACCAATATTCAACAACACAAATACAACGTTGAAACAACATGCTTTTTGAAGACGTTTAATCAATGTTGGGTTCCAACGTTGATTTGACCATTGAAATTTGGTAATTTCCCAACCAGTACAACATAAATTCCACGTTGGAACAACAATCTTTTTAACAACGTTTAAACAAAGTTTGGTTCGGATGTTGATTTGACCGTTGAATTTTGGTCATTTCCCAACCAATATTCAACAACACAAATACAACGTTGAAACAACATGCTTTTTGAATACCATTAATCAATGTCTAGTTCTGACGTTGATTTGACCGTTGAATTTTGGTCATTTCCCAACCAATATTTAACAACACAAATACAACGTGGAAACAACATACTTTTTTGACAATGTTTAATCAATGTCGGGTTCTGACGTTGATTTGACCATTGAAATTTGGTCATTTCTCAACCAATTTTCAACAACACAAACATAACGTTGAAACAACATGCTTTTTCACTACGTTGAATCAATGTTGGGTTCTGACGTTGATTCAACCATTGAAATTTGGTCATTTCCCAACTAGTATTCTACAACACAAATACAACATTGAAACTACATGCTTTTTGACAACCATTATTCAATGTCAGGTTCTGACATTGATCTGACCGTTGAATTTTGGTAATTTCCTAACCAATATTTAACAACACAAATACAACGTTGAAACAACATACTTTTTTGACAATGTTAAATCAATGTCGGGTTCTGACGTTGATTTGACCATCGAAATTTGGTCATTTCCCAACCAATACAACACAAATACAACATTGGAACAACATGCTTTTTGACAACCATTATTCAATGTCAGGTTCTGACGTTGATTTTACCATTAAATTTTGGTCATTTCTCAACCAATTTTCAACAACACAAATACAACGTTGAAACAACATCCTTTTTGACGACGTTTAATCAATGTTGGGTTCTGACGTTGATTCCACCATTGAATTTTGGTCATTTCCCAACCAATACAACACAAATACAACGTTGAAACTACATACTTTTTGACAACCATTATTCAATGTCTGGTTCTGACGTTGATTTGACCATTGAATTTTGGTCATTTCCCAACCAATTTTCAACAACACAAATACAACGTTGAAACAACATGCTTTTTGACGACGTTTAATCAATGTTGGGTTGTGACGTTGTTTCAACCATTGAAATTTGGTCATTTCCCAACCAATATTCTACAACACAAATACAACGTTGAAACAACATCCTTTTTTACGACGTTTAATCAATGTCGGGTTCTGATGTTGATTCCACCATTGAATTTTGGTCATTTCCCAACCAATTTTCAACAACACAAATACAACGTTGAAACGACATCCTTTTTGACGACGTTTAATCAATGTTGGGTTCTGACGTTGTTTCAACCATTGAAATTTGGTCATTTCCCAACCAATATTCTATAACACAAATACAACGTTGAAACTACATGCTTTTTGACAACCATTATTCAATGTCAGGTTCTGACATTGATTTGAACATTAAATTTTGGTAATTTCCCGACCAATTTTCAACACAAATCCAACGTTGAAACAACATGCTTTTTGACAACGTATAATCAATGTTGGGTTCTGATGTTGACACAACCATTGAATTTGGGTCATTTCCTAAGAAATATTCATCAACACAAATCCAACGTTGAAACAACATACTTTTTGACGACGCGTAACCGCATGCAAATTTGCCTTCAAACCCACCCCCGGAAAGGAGTGTTCAACATTGCAAAGGAAACGTTGGACGTTTTCCAGCAGAGGCAGCCTAATTTTCCAACTTTCTCCTCGTGCCCTGATGGGATTCCAGCGCTCACGTTCGAATTAACCGACAAAACCCACAAGTGCGATTGAGTCGGTTTAATGGAGGGCGCATTGCACCTTTGTGAGATGGGTGATTGCACCCCTGGGGGTGGCGCTGTTGGTGGAATTTTTATATTTGACGCTGTTTGTGTTGTAAACATTGCTTTGCAGACAACCCCAGCCAGGTGTCCAGGGTTCTGGTTGCTATAGAGACTTTGGACCTCAACGACAACGCCCCCGAGCTGGACAGGCAGTACAACACAGCCATGTGTGACTCATCTACCATAGGGCAGGTCAGTGTGGACACGCTTACCAGTATTACCCTATTTTTGCACTATATAAACCACATCTACTACATTTTTTGAGATTTTTTTTTTTTCATATTAAGCCGCAGAAATACAGTCGTGGTCAAAAGTTTACATACACTTGGCTTCTGTTTTGTTTGATCGGCCGTTTTACTGCCACCATTCAAAAACCCTTTACACAAAAGTGGTCAAAAGTTTACGTACACTTGTAGAGAACATCATGTCATGGCTGTCTTGAGTTTCCAATCTTTTCAAAAACTCTTATTTTTGTGTGGAACAAGGACTTGTTTCTTCAGCATTGTCCACTTTGGGAAGGCCATTCTGAAACCTTCATTCTATTCTGATTTTGCCATTCCTTTACCACTTTTCACTGTCGTTGTCCCAAACTCCAAGCTGACGATTTTAGCTTGTCCTGAAGAATTTGGAGGTAATCCTCCCTTTTTTTTACTGTCCCATTTACTCTACGTAAAGCACCAGTTCCATAGGCAGAAAAAACAGGGCCACGGCATAATATAACCATGCTTCCCGATTCCTTCCGTTGGCACCACCACTATAGACCAGTTGTGCAAACGCTCACCCAAAATCGAAAGAAAAACCTCAACCCAATGGGACTAAAATGAGAAACCTTGGAGGGTTCTGCAGCTGCGGGGACCCTGAACCCTGGACTTTGAACAGCCAGCGCACCATATTTGGTCACCTAACCCGCCCCCCCCACCTAGAGCGGAAAAGAGACGGCAGATCAACTGGTCTAAAAGGAGGGGGTCTATTTAAAGGCAACTCATGGCATGACGCTCCAAAGCTCTAGAGCGCCAGAAACAGGAGCAGAACCAACAAAGCAACCAGCCACAACGCCGTTCCAATATTCCCAAACAGAAACTGATGATGCTTCCTGGAGTAGGGTCAGCCCGCAGCCCCCTCCACGTACTCAGAGTAACAACCGGAGTTTTTCCATTAGAAAGAAACAAGCTTGTTTTAAGAAGGGGGACCGGAGGGCGTGTTCCAACTATCATGGGATCACATTCCTCAGCCTTCCCGGTAAGGTTTTTTCGGGTGTACTGGAGAGGAGGCTACGCCGGATAGTCGAACCTCGGATTCAGGAGGGACAGTGTGGTGTTCGTCCTGGTCGTGGAACCGTGGACCAGCTCTATACTCTCGGCAGGGTTCTTGAGGGTGCATGGGAGTTTGCCCAACCAGTCTACATGTGCTTTGTGGACTTGGAGAAGGCATTCAACCGTGAAGTCCTGTGGGGAGTGCTCAGAGAGTATGGGGTATCGGACTGTCTTATTGTGGTGGTCCGCTCCCTGTATGATCAGTGTCAGAGCTTGATCCGCATTGCCGGTCGTAAGTCGGACACGTTTCCAGTGAGGGTTGGACTCCGCCAAGGCTGTCCTTTGTCACTCATTCTGTTCATAAATTTTATGGACAGAATTTGTAGGCGCAGTCAAGGCGTTGAGGGGTTCTGGTTTGGTGACCGCGGGATTAGGTCTCAT
>NC_084638.1:10706246-10721246 GCF_033978795.1 Nerophis ophidion
CTCTTGTGGAGTCTGCCATGAGTAATACGTTTGTGGTTGTGGCAGGAAATAGCGAACTGTGAAATTAATACGTTTCTGCATGCTTAAAATGGGCAAAAATGGTAAATATTACATGTTTTATGAATTTTTGTACATTACATACGTACTTTGAGCGTGTATATAAAACGCCGGTAGAGGAGACTTCCATTGTTGGCTAACTTTTGCTACCATTTTTGGATGGGTTAGAATGCATTGACAAAAGAAAAACTTGTACATAAGGATTGTGAATGAACCCCCCAACGCCCCACCCCCCCACCCGAAAAAATTGACTTAGAGCAGTCACTTCCTGCTCAAAGTCAGTTTCTGTGGTTCCTTACCTTTCCTCCACATCGATTGTCTTTCTCCTGTCGCCATTCCTCACATCCATCGTCCTTCTCCGTGGATTGTACATCCAACCAATCCATCCTCCCCACCCCTCACAGCACTTCCCCTTACCCCAATCCCGGACTGAAACCGCCTGTGCTCGCCTCCGTCCCCTCCAGGTGCAGTCGGAGACCCTACCCAGGGAGAACAACCTGGTCCTGACGCGATCCGGCTCCACGGGGGCCTGGATGTGCGACTCGGCCACGCTCCCGGTGGCGGGTCGCAGGGCTTCCCGAGCCGGCGTGCCCGCCAAAGGCGAGTCGGACTGCGGCGGAGGAGCCGGGACCGCCTCTTCTGACGGACAAGCCGGCACCGGACGGGGCAACTACGCCGCCGTGTTGCAGGGCGAGTCGCCCGGGAGAGGAGGACTGGAGATGGGCAGCAACTTTGTGGTGGCAAGGCCGGAGAGAGAAGCCGGTGGGATGTCTTTGACTGGGACTCCTTCGGTCTACCCAGACTCTGGGTTCGTTGGGGACTGGCGGGATCGGGTGGGTTTGGGAGGTTATGTGTTGGCAAGGATGGATATGACCCCGCAGCTTTTACCCTTCCCAGGTCAGCCTCGGGGAGCCTATGGGGGCGTCGTTGGCTTTAGTCCTGGTTGGGGCCCAGGAATGGAGGCATCAAGGGGGACACCAGGTTCTGCGGGTCCCTCTTTGGCTCTAAGGGTGGGCGAGTTCCTACGCCTACGCCTGGCCCAGGTCACTTTCGACCCCTCGCAGCCGCCGTACGACTCGGTGCAGATCTACGGCCTGGAGGGCACCGGGTCCCGGGCTGGCTCCTTGAGCTCCCTGGAGAGTGAAGGAGACAAGGAGGCGGATAAGGAGGACTGGGGTGCCGGATTGGAGGAATGGGGACCCCAGTTCCAAAAGTTAGCGCAGCTCTTCAGAGACCACGAGAAGGAGAAAGAAACCAAGGAGCAAGTGGAGGACAGCGCCAAAGAGGAGACCGACCAGAGGGAGAAAAAGAGGAAGGACTGAAGGGAGACTACGGAAAAAGGGAACTTAAGAAGGGAAAGAAGCAGGACTGGAAGAGAAGTTAAATGGAGGAAAGATGAAGAGGCAAAGTAATACAAAGAGACGCAGACAAATGAGCCCAGAGAAGGAGAGGAAGTGATTGATGTAATTTCAAGCAATAAGCGTTCAAGCGCTGATACGGCTGAGCACGGAAGACCGGGACCAGACAAAGGATGACGGACGACTTGTCCAACGCTCGGGACAAAGAACAACAAGCTGGTCGTAAAAAAGAACAGTCCGGGGCGTGCGGTGGAATCTCCGTTTGCGAATTTCAGCCGTTATCGGACGGGGGTCGTAAATAGAAAAGTTGGTGGACTGAAACTAATTCATCCAGGACGTAAACACGACCTGGCAGGCACCAGACATTGAAACAACGTCCATCGCACATACAAGTTCTTTAAAATTGTGGATCTAACGTTGGATCCATGTTGTTGTCGTCAATGGTCAAATCAACGTCAGAACCCAGCATTGATTAAACGTCGTCAAAAAGCATGTTGTATTTGTGTTGTTGAATATTGGTTGGGAAATGACCAAAATTCAATGGTCTAATCAACGTCAGAACCCGACATTGATTAAATGTCGTCAATAAGTATGTTGTTTCAACGTTTTACTTGTGTTGGAAAATGACCAAAATTCAACGGTCAAATCCATTTCAGAACACGAAATTGATTAAACGTCAAAAAGCATGTTTCAACATCAGTTTTGAGTTGGAAAATGACCCAAATTCAACGGTCAAATCAACGTCAGAACCCGAAATTGATTAAACGTTGTCAAAAAACATGTTTCAATGTTGTATTTGTGTTGGGAAATGACCAAAATTCAATGGTCAAATCAACGTAAAAATCCATAACGTTGAAAGAACATCCTTTTTTGACGTTTATTCAATGTTGGATTCTGACGTTGATTTGAGCATTGAATTTTGGTCATTTCCCAACCAATATTCTACAACACAAACACAACGTTGAAACAACATGCTTTTTGACGACGTTTAATCACTTCTTAAATTCTGACATTAATTTGACCATTTAAATTTAGTCATTTCCCAACCAATATTCAACAACACAATTACAACATGCTTTTGACGACGTTTTATCACTTCTTAAATTCAGACATTAATTCGACCGTTGAAATTTAGTTATTTCCCAACCAATATTCTACAACACAAATTCATCGTTGAAACAACATGCTTTTTGACGACGTTTATTCAATGTTGGATTCTGACGTTGATTTGACCATTGAATTTTGGTCATTTCTCAACCAAAATTCAACAACACAAATTCAAGGTTGAAACAACACGCTTTTTGATGACGTTTAATCACTTCTTAAATTCTGACATTAATTTGACCGTTGAAATTTAGTCATTTCCCAACCAATATTCTACAACACAAATTCAACATTGAAACAACATGCTTTTTGACAGCGTTTAATCAATGTTAAATTATGACGTTAATTTGACCATTGAATTTTGGTCATTTTCCCAACCAATATTCTACAACACAAATACAACGTTGAAACAACATGCTTTTTGACGACGTTTATTCAATGTTGGGTTCTGACATTGATTTGACCGTTGAATTTTGGTCATTTTCCAACCAATATTTAACAACACAAATACAGCGTTGAAACAACATGCTTTTTGACGACGTTTAATCAATGTTGGGTTCTGACGTTGATTTGACCGTTTAAATTTAGTCATTTCCCAACTAATATTTAACAACACAAATTCAACGTTGAAACAACATGCTTTTTGACGACGTTTATTCAATGTTGGGTTCTGACGATTTGACCATTGAATTTTGGTCATTTCTCAACCAAAATTCAACAACACAAATTCAAGGTTGAAACAACACGCTTTTTGATGACGTTTAATCACTTCTTAAATTCTGACATTAATTTGACCGTTGAAATTTAGTCATTTCCCAACCAAAATTCAACAACACAAATACAACGTTGAAACAACATGCTCTTTGACGACGTTTAATCACTTCTTAAGTTCTGACGTTGATATGACCGTTGAAATTTGGTCATTTCCCAACCAATATTTTACTACACAAATACAACGTTGAAACAACATGCTTTTTGACGACATTTAATCAATGTTGGGTTCTGACGTTGATTTGACCGTTGAATTTTGGTCATTTTCCAACCAATATTTAACAACACAAATACAGCGTTGAAACAACATGCTTTTTGACGACGTTTAATCAATGTTGGGTTCTGACGTTGATTTGACCGTTTAAATTTAGTCATTTCCCAACTAATATTTAACAACACAAATTCAACGTTGAAACAACATGCTTTTTGACGACGTTTATTCAATGTTGGGTTCTGACGATTTGACCATTGAATTTTGGTCATTTCTCAACCAAAATTCAACAACACAAATTCAAGGTTGAAACAACACGCTTTTTGATGACGTTTAATCACTTCTTAAATTCTGACATTAATTTGACCGTTGAAATTTAGTCATTTCCCAACCAAAATTCAACAACACAAATACAACGTTGAAACAACATGCTCTTTGACGACGTTTAATCACTTCTTAAGTTCTAACGTTGATATGACCGTTGAAATTTGGTCATTTCCCAACCAATATTTTACTACACAAATACAACGTTGAAACAACATGCTTTTTGACGACATTTAATCAATGTTGGGTTCTGACGTTGATTTGACCGTTGAATTTTGGTCATTTTCCAACCAATATTTAACAACACAAATACAGCGTTGAAACAACATGCTTTTTGACGACGTTTAATCAATGTTGGGTTCTGACGTTGATTTGACCGTTTAAATTTAGTCATTTCCCAACTAATATTTAACAACACAAATTCAACGTTGAAACAACATGCTTTTTGACGACGTTTATTCAATGTTGGGTTCTGACGATTTGACCATTGAATTTTGGTCATTTCTCAACCAATATTCTACAACACAAATTCAACGTTGAAACAACATGCTTTTTGATGACGTTTAATCACTTCTTAAATTCTGACATTAATTTGACCGTTGAATTTTGGTCATTTTCCCAACTAATATTCTACAACACAAATACAACGTTGAAACAACATGCTTTTTGACTACGTTTATGCAATGTTGGGTTCTGCCGTTGATTTGACCATCGAATTTTGGTCATTTCTCAACCAAAATTCAACAACACAAATACAACATTGAAACAACATACTTTTTGACGACATTTAATCACTTCTTAAATTCTGACATTAATTTGACCTTTGAAATTTAGTCATTTCCCAACCAACATTCCCCAACACAAATTCAACATTGAAACAACATGCTTTTTGACGACATTTAATCAATGTTAAATTCTGACGTGAATTTGACCATTGAATTTTGGTCATTTTCCCAACCAAAATTCAACCC
Organism: Nerophis ophidion; assembly: GCF_033978795.1. NCBI lineage: Eukaryota > Metazoa > Chordata > Actinopteri > Syngnathiformes > Syngnathidae > Nerophis > Nerophis ophidion. Next base: position 10,711,043 of record NC_084638.1, read on the forward strand.
TGAAACAACATGCTTTTTGACGACGTTTATTCAATGTCGGGTTCTAACGTTGATTTGACCGTTGAAATGTTGTCATTTCCCAACAGACAACGTGCATCCAACATTAAACAACAACATTGTCTCAAATCACTAAAACAACTATTTTGCGCCGTTGTTTCAAAGTCCGTTTTTAAAAAAGGACAAGTACGTCTAATCAACGTTGTATCAACGTCTCGTGCCTGCCGAGTGGAATAAGAATCATGTGACGCCAAGAGTATAAAAAAAAAAAAACAACATACAATGTACAAGCCGTCACTCGTTGAAAGGTTGTACAATTTTTTCTGCAAATTCGAGTCATTGAGTCGTGTTGCTGCTCAGAAATCCAATCAAATCGCTCGGAAATGACGACTAAATAAGAGACGAGGTCAGAGACTGTAAAGCAGGGGTGTCCAAACTTTTTCCACAGAGGGCCACACACGGAAAAATTTAAGCATGTGGGGGAATTTTAATATTTTTCATTTCCAAATCATAACAAAATATGTTTGTTTGTTTGTTTGTTTGTTTTTTAACCTTAAGGGCTCCCGGGGACCATAAAGGGTCTCAGTCATTACAATGTTCAAAATAAGTCCAATTATTATTATTTTTATTATTATTTAATGCTTACAGTAAACTTCAAGTTGATATAAAGTAAAAAAAAAATTATAGTAAAACTGAAATATGCAGTATTTAGTATTTAGAGCCCTGAAATATCAATAATGTAAGACTTTTAATTCTTTAATATTTTTTGAGTAAACACAGTGAAAAGTAAAAAAAAAATATATAAAATATATTTGGGATCCCACTCATAAAATGATACAGTTGTATTATTTTTTTTAACTTTTAATACTTAAGTTACGAGATCAACTTCAATATCTGTCGATTTTACTTTTGAACTATTATTTTGTTTGTCAAAGAAAACTTTGATGTTTTATGCAATATTTTTTTCCCCAAATAAAACATTTTAAAAGTGAACATTTTAAAGTATATAACAGATTTTGTGTAATTTTTTTTTGTGTCTTTGAGACATAAAACAAAAAACACTATGTAGGTCTCACTTAGACCTACATTTTGATAATTAACATAATCAACAGGAAGTTTGATATTTTCACTTCAATACAACAACTGCATTACTTTCACAATGCATTAGATTCTCAAAATACTGGCTCCAAGGCGTCTTCTAACGCTTATCCGGCCGTGGGTCTCGGGGGCAGCAGCCTAAGGTGGACCCGACCGACGCTGCTTGCAGCTTTAATTTTTTTTGTGTCTTTTTTGGAGCGATAGCAAAAAAAAATATTTTTTTGCAGAATGTGTGGCGGGTTGGTAAACAATTAGCTTTTGGACACCTCTGCTGTAAAGGGTGGGAATATATATTTGGATACAAAATGAGAGGGAGACCATATAGTTGGCACCGCTGTAAAAAAAAAATATAAAAAAAATAATAATAAATAAATAAAATTTAGCATACTTTTTATTTAATTTCCGGTGGCAGAATAGTTCATTTTTCAGCCGGCTGCTGGGTCGTAAACAAAAACGATTCATCACTCCAATCCTGCGAAAAGACTCTTGCCAGGAAAACAAGACGTTGTGAACTTTGAAAGGATTTGTGTGGGGGGGTGGTCTGTAATCCCTCATCATTGTTTCCTGCCATCTTCCAGTGGTGGAGTGTTTACAAAAAGACACGCACACGCACACTCCCGGGCTTTGATTGTACCGCCGTCACTTGTAAACGCAAACTCATAACGACATGTTTTCTAGAAAAACTATTTTTTACGCGTACGCAACCCCCCCTGGTGTCAAATCCCGAGACAAACCACGCATGACTTTTGATATGGACTCCAAAAAAAAATAAGAAATCAATTTTAGCGCCAAGATAAACGTCCTCGCCACGTCCTGTGTATATTTTTTTTTCTGCCAAAATGATAGAATGCGCTTTTATTTTGAAATAATAGCTGATTATGTTCAAGGTTTGTCTTTATAAGATGTTGAGAGAGAGAGAGAGCAATGTTGTATGTAAATAATGCATTCTCATGTAAATAACACTGGATGTTATTGCAGGAAGAGGATTTTTCTAAAGAGAAATAAAAAGTGTTTGTGTACTGTAGAGTAGAATTGAACCGAGGGGGGAGGGGGGGGCCCAAAGTGCGGCCCCGCCGGACCTCCCAAAGACACATAAAATGTGGAATAAAGAGGTGAAAAGTCATGTACGATGCATGTGTTCACGGGGCTTCGCTTGGTGCCACCTTTTTGTAATGCGATAAATTCATTTTCGTCCTCAAAATTCTCCACACAATTCACCCCATAATGACAATGTGAAAGTGTTTTTTTATTATTATTATTATTATTATTATAGCAAATGTATTAAAAATTCAATTTGCAATTCCCATTTTTAAAAAGTCGCCCTGACCACCTGAGGGCACCGCAAACTGTGAATGCTTTTAAAAAAAAGGCTTAAAAACCTTTCTTTTCTTTTTTTAAAATTAAAAAAATGTTTTTATTAGATATATGCTTAGTAGTAGTAGCTATTTTTAACGATTCGCTCCCAGCCTGCGGAACGATCTCCCTGACCACCTGAGGGCACCGCAGACTGCGGATGCTTTTGAAAAAGGCTTAAAAACCCTTCTTTTAAAAAGAAATTTAAAATATGTTTTTTATTAGATATATGCTTAGTAGTTCTAGCTATTTGTAACGATTCGGTCTCAGTCTGCGGAACGGTCACCCTGACCACCTGAGGGCACCACAGACTGTGGATGCGTTTAAAAAAGGCTTAAAAACCCTTCTTTAAAAAAAAACAAAAAAACATTTTTTTAAGATAAATTCATAGTAGTTCTAGCTTTTTGTAACGATTCGGCCTCAGTCTGCGGAACGGTCTCCCTAACCACCCGAGGACACCACAGACTGCAAATGCTTTTGAAAAAAGGCTTAAAACCCCTTTTTTTTTTCTTTTTTTTTTTTTAGATAAATTCATTGTAGTTCTAGCTATTTGTAACGATTTGCTCCCAGTCCGTGGAACACGCTCCCTGATTTTTGTCCACAAAATTCTCCACACAATTCACCCCATAATGACTATGTGAAAGTGTTTTTTTTTTATTATTATTATTATTTTGCAAATTTATTAAAAACTCAATTTGCAATTTCCATTTTTAAAGAGTCGCTCCCAGTCTGTGGAACGCTCTCCCTGACCACCTGAGGGCACCATAGACTGTGGATGATTTTTTTTAAAAGGCTTAAAAACCCTTCTTTTAGAAAAAGGGGGGGAAAAAAAGCCTTTTTTTTCTTTTAGATATATGTATAGTAATTGTAGCTATTTGTAACGATTCACTCCCAGTCTGCGGAACGGTCTCCCTGACCACCTGAGGGCACCACAGAATGCATATGCTTTTAAAAAATAAATATTTAAAATAAATATCCATCCATCCATTTTCTAATATATTATATATTATTATTTTTGGTGGATTTTTTGGGATATAATGACATCTTTTCTCTGCCAATATTCATATTTTTGTAGTTTTCTGTTGTTTTTAGTGAGTCACAGGTTTCTCACATTTGCTTCTTTTTTTTTTTACTGTTTCAAATTGATGGTGGTGTTTTGACCTGGTGGGCGGGGCTTGCAATCCCCCTAAAACAACTTTTGGCAACAGACAAGAACAAATTATGAAAAAATATATATACATGTATTTTTGGTGGATATTTTTGGTATCATGACATGTTTTCTTTGCCGATATTCATATTTTTTTTAGTTTTTTGTGTGTTTCACAGATTTTCCACAATCGCTTCTCTTTTTTATATATATATTTTTTCTGTTTCGCTGCTTTTTTTATAACAAATAAATACAAATGTTGAAAAGACACAATATTACTAATGGGTATTGTTTGAAGCATGACATATTTTCAATTCTAAAATAAAATGTTATAGTTTTTTCTTTTTTTGTGTGTTTCACAGGTTTTCCACAATCGCTTCTTTATATATATATATATATATATATATATATATATATATTTTTTTTTTTTTTTTTTTTTTTTTCTTTTTTCTGTTTCGCTTCTTTTTTTATAACAAATAAATACAAATGTTGAAAAGACACAATATTACTAATGGATATGTTTTGTATCATGACATATTTTCAATCCAAAAATTCAAATGTTATAGTTTTTTCATTGTTTTTGTGTGTTTCACAGGTTTTTCCACATTTGCTTCTCTTTTTTGTACTGTTTCAAATTAATGGCAGTGTTTTGACATGGTGGGCGGGGCTTACATTATATATATATATATATATATATATATATATATATATATATATATATATATATATATATATATATATATATAGTGGATAATTTTGCTATCATGACATATTTTTTTGCCAATATTGATATTTTTTTTAGTTTATGTGTTTCACAGGGTGTTGACATTCGCTTGTCTTTTTTACAGTTTTTAACTTTTCGTTTTGCCTTTTATTTTTACAACAAATAAATACAGATATTGAAAAAAATACTATAGTTTTGAATTTTAGTAGTTTTTTCATTGTCTTTGTGTGTTACAGGTTTTTTTCCACATTCGCTTCTGTTTTTTGTACAGTTTGAAATTGAATGGCAGTGTTTTGACATGGTGGGCAGGGCTTACATTGGCACCAAAACAACATTTGGCAACAGACAAAAACAAAAATTGAAATATATATATATTATATATATATATATATATATATAAATAAATAATTTTTTGGGGGTGAATATTTTTGGTATCATGGAAAAAAAAATTGTTTTGCCAATATTCATATTTTGTGTTTGTTTTGTGGTTTTTGTGTGTTTCACAGTTTTTCCACATTCACTTCTCTTTTTGTACTGTTTGAGGGTTTTTTTCGGTTTTGCTTCTTTTTTTTTACAACAAATAATTACAAATATTGAAAATATACCATATTTTTTAATTTTAGTAGTTTTCTTGTTGTTTTTGTGTGTTTCACAGGTTTTTCCACATTTTCTTTTTTTTTGTACGGTTGCCAGTTTATTTTATTTTAATTTTGTTTCTTTTTTTTTTTTTTTTTACAAAAAACAAATACAAATATTGAAAAAAAAAGGGTTATTTTTGTATCATGACATGTTTTCAACCACAAATTTAATATTTTTGTACTTTTTAGTGTGTTTGACATAGACTGCTCTTTTTTGGTCCCATGACATGTTTTCTTTGCTGATATTCTTTTTTTTTTTATGTGTTTCACAAGTTTTTTTCAAATTCGCTTCTCTTTTTTCCCATTTGGTTAGTTTTTTTCCGCAGTTAGTTTATTATTTCTTTTTTTTTTTTACAATTACAAATTAATTGCAGAAATTTTGGCAAGGGGCGGCAGGTGCCAACAAGTTTACCCGGAAGCAGTTTTATTAGACTTGGGCATGCGGGTAAAACACCGCAGAAGAAGACTGGAGGACCCAGTCAGGATAGAGGGAAAGATGAATGCAGCCAAGTACATTTCATCCTGGATGAAAACAAATAATAATAAAGCGGTAGAAAATGGATGGATGGAAATTCTTCCCATCCAACTTGGTGTTTGAGAGGTTTTGCAAAGAAGAATGGGCGAAACTGCAAAGGGGAAGCGTATTCAAAAACACTTGATGTACTATGCAAAGGCTGTAAATACTTATGTACATCTGCTTTTTTTTGTTTGTTTTAATACATTTGCAAAATAAAAAATAAAAACATTTTTTTAACATTGTCATTATGGGGTATTGTGTGTAGAATTTTGAGGACAAAAATACATTGATTTCATCTTGGAATAAGTCTGCAACATAAAAAGTGGAAAAAGTGAGTACTTTATGGATGCAATGCGTTATTTTTTTCAAACCGATACCACCGATGACTTCCTGCTTCTCAAGAACGATACCGGTAACCGATTGACGCGATATCATTTTTCTTTCAATTCCATTTAAATGTACTTTGTGCACGCCTTCCTTCATGTGGCTGATAAGCGTTGATGTGTTGAAGCGTGATGTTGGCAGAACGTGACATGAAATGTTTTCCCCCATCATTAAAGCCTTTTTAATTTTTTTAACTTTTTTTAAATCTGTTAAAAATCTATAAATTGTATTGGCTTTGAAAATATATCAAATTGGCCCCCATGCATCCTTTAATTTGTCAATGTGTGGCCCTTTTGGACACTCCTGTACCGGACAGACTGAAAAGTGTTTGTGTAACATGTGCAGGCACTCCAGTTTATTGTGCAAAATAAATAAAAAAATAAAAAAAACATCCCGCTGATGAAAGGCAGTGAAATGAAATAAAAAAAATGATGAAACATTGAATTCTGTATTTTTTTTTTCTTCTTAAAAACAACTAAGAATGAGGCCCCTGGTGACGAGTTTGAGGGCCACCATCACAGACATGCTGACAAAGTGTGGACGGCAAGATATTGATAAAACTTTGATGATACGTACTTGTCCTTTAAAACTGGCAGTGATACGAGGTTGATTTTACGTACGTGTCCTTTAAAACTATGTCGCAAAATAATAATGAATCAAAACCAATGTTATGAATTAATGACTTCATAAAAAATAAAATAATGTATAATTGACGCATAGATCTGAAGTAGATCTCGAGATTTAGGCATTTAAAGTAAAAAAAAAATAATAATAATAATAATAATGACTTATTTTTAACAATTTTATGAATTGGGCCCTTAAGAATTTTAGTGGGATTTTTTTAAACTGTTAATAAATCTAATTATGAATTGCTGACTTATTTAAGGCTCTCATTACTTCACATCAAAGATTCCACTTTGAAATATTATTTGCAGAAAATATTGCATATTTTGTGTGTTTGACATAAAAAAGTAAGTTTTATTCGACATAAAGGGCATAAAACAAACTTCTTTTTTTTTAAACTAAAAAAAGAAAATGTATAATTGACGGATAGATCTGAAGTTGATCTTGAGATTTAAGAATTTAAAGTGAAAAAAAAGAAATTAAGACTTATTTCTAACACTTTTTTGAGTTGGGCCCCTAAGAAAAAATATATATAAAAAGGACATAAAATAAACACATTTTAAAAAAGTAAAACAAAAAATAAAAATGTATAATTGACGGATGGATCTGAATTTGATCTTGAGATTTAGGTATTAAAAAGTAAAAAAATATCAAAAAAAATAAAAATGCTTATTTTAAAAACTTTTATGAGTTGGGCCCTTAAGAAAAAAATATAAAAAGGACATAAAACAAACATTTTAAAATAAATAAAACAAAAATATAAAATGTATAATTGACGGATGGATCGGAATTTGATCTTGAGATTTAGGTATTAAAAAGTTTTAAAAAAAAGTCAAAAAATAAAAAACTTATTTTAAACACTTTTATGAGTTGGGCCTTTAAGAAAAAAAAATTAAAAAGGACATAAAACATTTAAAAAAAAACTAATTGATGGATGGATCTGAATTTGATCTTGAGATTTAAGTATTAAAAAGTTAAAAAAAATTTAAAAAAAATACCTTTTTTAAAACACTTTTATGAGTTGGGCCCTTAAGAAAAAAAATATGAAAAGGACATAAAACAAACTCATTTAAAAAAAAAAATAATAATAAAATAAAAATGTATAATTGACAGATGGATATGAATTTGATCTTGAGATTTAAGTATTAAAAAAAAAAAAAAAAGTAAAAAAATAAAATAAAACTTATTTTAAACACTTTTATGAGTTGGGCCCTTAAGATTTTTTTTTTAAAAAGGACATAAAACATTTAAAAAAAACTAATTGACGGATGGATCTGAATTTGATCTTGAGATTTAAGTATTAAAAAGTAAAAAATAAATAAAAAATATCTTTTTTTAAAACACTTTTATGAGTTGGGCCCTTAAAAATATATATATATAAAAAGGACATAAAACAAACACATTTTAAAAAACTAAAACAAAAAATAAAAATGTATCATTGACGGATGGATCTGAATTTGATCTTGGGATTCAGGTATTTAAAAGTTAAAAAAAAGTAAAAAAATAAAAATTAAACTTATTTTAAACACTTTTATGAGTTGGGCCCTTAAGAAAAAATATTTAAAAAGGACATAAAACATTTAAAAAAAAACTAAATTGACGGATGGATCTGAATTTCATCTTGAGATTTAAGTATTAAAAAGTAAAAAAAAAAAAAAAAAAAAACCTTTTTTTAAAACACTTTTATGAGTTGGGCCCTTAAGAAAAAATACATAAAAAGGACATAAAATAAACACATTTGAAAAAAACAAAAAACTAAAACAAAAAACAAAAACGTATGATTGACGGACGGATCTGAATTTGATCTTGACATTTAAGTATTAAAAAGTAAAAAGTTAAAAAAAAGACTTATTTTAAACACTTATGAGTTGGGCCCTCAATAATTTTAGTGGGATTTTTTTTAAACTGTTATTGCTCAAAAAATAATGAAACAAAATCAATGTTATGAATTATTAACTTATTTAAGGCTCCAATTACTTCACATCAAATATTCCACTTAAAAATATTGTTTTGTGGAAAATATTGAATGTTTTGTGTGTTTGCCATAAAAAAACTACGTTTTAGTCAACAAAAAGGGCATAAATCAAACACGTTTAAAAAAGGAAAAAGAAAAAAAAAATTATGGATGGATCTGAAGTTGATCTTGAGATTTAAGCATCTAAAGTGAAAAAAAAAATAGCTGGTTGGTGTCATTGAACGCATCACAACAGCTGAGTGGTTTCATTGACAACAGCTGATTGGTGTCATTGAAGGCATCACAACAGCTGAGTGGTGTCATTGAACGCATCACAACAGCTGAGTAGTGTCATTGAACGCATCACAACAGCTGAGTGGTTTCATTGACAACAGCTGATTGGTGTCATTGAAGGCATCACAACAGCTGGTTGGTGTCATTGAACACATCACAACAGCTGAGTGGTGTCATTGAACGCATCACAACAACTGAGTGGTTTCATTGAAAACAGCTGATTGGTGTCATTGAACGCATCACAACATCTGATTGGTGTCATTGAAGGCATCACAACAGCTGGTTGGTGTCTTTGAACACATCACAACAGCTGATTTGTCCAAATCAAAGCAGCATGGAGCACTACTTCCACTAAAAGATGTTTATTATTATTATTATTGTAATTGTCATTATCATTGTAATTATTATTATTGTCATTATTATTATCATCATTGTCATTCATATTTTTGTAATTGTCATTGTCATTGTCACTGTAATTATCATCTGCGATGAGGTGGCGACTTGTCCAGGGTGTAACCCGCCTTCCGCCCGATTGTAGCTGAGATAGGCGCCAGCGCCCCCCGCGACCCCGTAAGGGACAAAGCGGTAGAAAATGGATGGATGGATGTAATTAACATCATTATTATTAACATTGTCATTATTATTATGAATATTAGCATTTTAATTCATATTAATGGCATTGTTATTTTACCATTTTCATTATTGTTGTCATTAATATCATTGTCATTATTAATTTTATAATTATCATTTTTTTCATTATTATTATCATTAGTATATTTATCATTGTTATTATTTTCATTACCATGATTATCATTATTATTATTTATCAAATATCATTGTCATTATAATCATCATCATCACTATTGTCATTATTATTATTATCATTGTCAGCGTCATAACTATTATTAGTTGTAGTATTAGTGTCATTGTCTTGTTTTTATTATTATTATCATCATGACTATTATTATTAATATTATCATTGTGATTGTCGCTATAATATTGTCAGTTATTATTATTATTGGCATTTTTATTATTATCATTGCCAGTATTATTAATAGTAGTATTCCTATCATTACTAGTATTATCATTATTATTATTATCACTGTCATTTTATTATCATTATTGTCATTATTAGTATTGTCATTATTCTTATAATTATTAGTCGGTATCATCATTATTATTATTGCCAGTCATCATTATCATCATCATCATCACTATTATTATTATTATTATTATTCTAGCAAAGCTTGCAGTAAACAAAAGTGTTCCATCAAAGTGTTTTTGTGCATTTTGATTCCAAATATTAGTTAGAAATATGATCCAGGTGCTCCGATGACATCATCGTCCTTGCATCATGATCCACTTGTCTCTTTTTCTGCATTTGTATAAAAGAGGAACTATTTCAAAGCCGTGAGTCAGACTTCTTCAGCTGCGTGTGTGTGTGTGTGTGTGTGTATATAAACAAGTGAGAGAT